>NW_006159849.1:8772216-8790765 GCF_000334495.1 Tupaia belangeri chinensis | reverse complement strand
AATGGCAACATTATGTGTTTACTTACTTAGCAACCACTTGCTATCAGATCTACTACTACAGAGAAAGCCTTGAACAAGAGAGGCCGCAACAGCGGTTTTTCCTTTATGGCAGTCACACTCTGTGGAGGGCAGAAGAAGACAGACAATAACGAAACAAATAAACAAGATAACTTTGCGGTAGTAATAAGTTCTGTGAAAGAAATATATCCATCTAGTAGAATAGAGAGTCACTGGAGTGAAAAGTTAGGGGTGCAAATTTTTGTAGAATGGTCTGTGTAGGGCCTTAAGGAGATAACATTGAAACCTGAATGTTAAATTTAACCATGGCAATAGCTGGGAAACGAATATTCCAGACAGAGGGACAGCAAAGGCAAAAGCCATGTGGTAGAAAAGTTCTAGAAGTGTTCAGCTAAGATCTAAAAGAATGCCACTGTGTGTGGAGCTTAAGATCTAAAGCAGCTCATGGTAAGATTCCTGTGTTCAAGTATGTGGCTTAATTCCAAATTAGGGCTGCATCTAAGAACAGGATCAGTAACTCTGCAACCATTCAGGAAATAGCACACACTGGATATACTGTACCCAGGGAAAAACTGTACAGAAGAGTTTGCTTTTGAAGATGAACATAATTCCAATAGCTGTTCATGCTTATGGAGCGCCTGGTATGTGTGGAGAGCTCAGTTAAGAATGGTTAGAGTTAGTGGGACAGGGACAGCCCTGGACAGAGCCAGCAACCGGACACTCTAGATCTCTGTTATGTCCCCTCTACCTACTCTGTGACCTTGGGCAAGTTATTGACACTCTCTGTTCTTCAATATTTTTACCAAATTGAGGACAATAAGGTGGTCCGCCTTGATGTGCTTCCCACCATGGGAACACGGCTAAAAATAAGAGCAGTCCTCCTCAAACAAATATGGTAAGTCCAAGAAATACAGGAGCTCATGTGTATTGTTTTTGATCAAGCTAAAACCTGCACACATCACGGTGTGATGTAGTCAAAGAAAACCATTAATAGCTAAGAGCACTGGTGGTGTGCAGATATGCAATATTAATAAAAGTGATAAGCAAAGACCTAAGTTTGGGTCAGAACAAAACAAAAGATACCATATCAAGGGCTTCTAGAAGATAAGGTGTTATTATTGGTCATAACAAAGAGTGTAGTAGCACCTGTAGGTCTGAACTCTCTAAAGCTGAAGTTCACAGAGCTATTAGTTCCTTCCAACAGGAAAGTCAACTCCAGACAGATGCAGAAGTCTTGACTAGTTCAAGCAGCAAGGTATCTCCTATGCGCCTCTACTCCGTGTACTCATTGAAAACCAACTCATTAAATCAACTAAGCCAAATAGTATGCCTCTCTTTTCTACTGCCTCCTTTATTCTCCTGAAATACAGTTTATAGGTGATATAATCTGAGGGATTATGCTGCTGTTCATCATCAAAAAAAAAAAAAAAACCACAATGATCATATTGGGTCTTGAGAAAAGTCATGTGCATTTTTGCATAGGAAAACATAGAAAAATACATCATGACTTTTCTGACAACCCAATATTCCTCCCATTGCATCCACCTTCCAGCCAGCCTGAATGATGCGCTCTGGGCTGCTGACTCAAGTGTTCATCATTCATGGATTCAGCAAATATCTACAAGGTTCTCTCTTCAGGACACTATGCTGTGTGCTGGGGGTTCAGTAACCTCCAGTAAAACTAATGGAGGCATCAGATTTCAGCCCAGAATCACACAAATAAATGCATAATCATAAACCCAGATAAGTGTGTGGTCAGGAAATACAGAGTACTAGGAAGTCGTCTAACAAGGAGGTGTATTGGGGTCCGACGAAAGGATCTTTGAAGGAGTGACTATTAGATCAAGCTGTGCAGAATAAGGAGGTGTTTGCCAGACAAAGAGAGAAGAACCAGGGAGGGGTTAGACTCTATGCCAAGGGCCAGAGGCAGGAAGGAGAGTAACTCCTGCCAGTAATTAAAAAAAAGGCCAGCAGGAGGAGAATAAAATGTGCAAGAGAAGAAATCAGTACAGAATAAAGCTAGAGGGACAGATAGGGCCGAGTCCTGCAGGACCTTTAGGTCAGCATAAGGATTTGAATTTTTCCTATGTTCAAGGGGAAATCTATGAAAGGATTGTGCAGGAACTGAGCTGGCGCTTGTGCTGATGGTGGTAGTGGTGGTGCGTGCCCGTGTATATACATATATGTATGACCTAAATAGCATGATTTGACCTGCATTGCAACATCATTCCTAGGGACAGGTACTTTTGAAGGACCACCAAGCCTCAGAGCCTGACAATTTAGGAACTGGCAAAACTGACTTCTAGGTGCAGTTTTGCCCTAATGTGCTGGCCATGTAGGCCCAAGGCAGGTTCTAGCTGTGAAATGAAGTGATTGAACTGCATCTAGACCAGTGGTGCTCTTGACTGGGGTAGTATGGCCTCCGTATTTTGGAAATTTTATCTTTGGAATCCAAGGCATGCTATTGCTTGTCCTACCTGAATGAAGGGCACCACCAGCATTTAGAGAGTAGGGCCCCTATCGGGTAAGTGGTCTGTCTACAATAAAGCGTTGTTCACTGTCCACACAGCTCTCTAGTGTTCTGGCAGACATTCATATAGGTGAAAAACCTGGTTATAATTAACTAAGTCTAACTCCACTTTACATTTAAATACACGGTATTTTTGCATGTTTTGAATAAGCCATAAATTTTTCCAGGAATGAAACCACCATGAAAATTGAGGGAGATGGCATTTCATTTGCTTTGGAACTTTCCCAAGGGTTGCTCACTGTTTGGGGAAATCAACTCACCATTGACAATGTCATCCATTGTATTTAAGCCTTCTATCCAGCTGCATCTGTGTCCCTCTTATTCATGAAAATTCAACGTATAAGTGTATCTGACCATGTTACTGTGGCTTCTAGAATAGTCATGTCTGACCACTTATATATTATAATATTTATTGTTTTATTACAGCTTGTATTCTTTTTATTTCCCTATTACATTAAAATTAGGACATTATATTGACTTTTCTGGGATCATGTGTACAGGTCAATTAAATCACCTATAAATTGTATTTCAGAAGAATAAAGGAGGCAGTAGAAAATATTTATCATAAAAAGGAGGTTTGGGTCTGAGAAGGCAGAGAATAATTGAACAAGCTGTTCAGTACATCAAAATGCTGGGATTTTAGGAATCTAGCTACTAACTAGCTTAGGTATGTAATTTTAACTTGTAAAATTTTGTGTAAAACTGTATTTCGCTAAATGCTGTAGTGTTATCAAGGTGAACATCACAATAAGAAGTCATGTCGGTGCCATTTACCCTCCGAGATGATGTGAGAAGAAAGACATTTCCTTTTTTTTGGTATCTTCCCGCAAACCCATAACCCCAGTCTAATTGGGGAGTAAAGAAATCAGACAACCTCGAGTTGAATGACATTCTACAGAAGACCTGCCTAGTACTCCTCTAAATTATCAAAGTCATGCAAAACTGAGAAACTGTCACAAACCAAGGAGACTAAGGTAACATGATAAAATGCAGGGTAGTATACTGGATGGATTCTGGAAGAGGATTAGTAAAACTGATGGCATTTGTATTGAGTCTGGTACTTAGTTAATAATAAAGCATGGCGGCCAGGAGGTGCTGTAGTGGTTACGATGCTGGACTCCCACATAGAGAACCATGATTCGAGTCCTGGACCTGGTGGCTTGAAACTCACTCCAAGAGTGTGTGTCTGTGTGCATGCCCAAAATCCTGAGAGGAGAATGGAGGAGGAGGGATTGCCACCCCACACACACACACACAGCCCCGGGGCGTGATTTCTCAATTTCCCTCTCTATTTCTCTCTGTCTCTCTCTTTCTCTCTGGCAAGTGCACACACCATATTGCACGAACCTAGAAAAGAAAGAGTAGGGTATGAATAGTAATGTACAGATATGTATGTCTTAATTTTGGCAAATACACAATGGTTATACAAGACTTCAGCATTAACAGAGACTGGATAAGAGGTATACAAGAATTCTCTGTACTATCTTTGTAAACACTTTTTAGAATTTTTCTGAGGAGTATGTGTATTCACTGGAGAGAGATGTAGAGGGAGAGAGAGAGCAAGTGAGAAAGCACCTTCCGTAAAGGATGACCATGCCACAATCACTTCTCCTCCATTTCTCTTTGCATGGGGTGTGAGTGGGGGCGGGGATTGGCATATACTCACATGTGCGCGGTGTGTTCCTTAAGCCCTCTGGTCTGGGACTCGAAGCACACACTCGTCATGTGGGATCCAGCTACCTTAACCACCACACTACCAGCTGGCCTGCAAACTTTTTTATCAATCTAAAATTACTCGAGCTTTTTTCAAAAGCCTGTTTAAAGAAAAGTAGGAAGATATTAGAGATGCCACATTTGGGCAAAATTTAAGGAATTTTTCTAAAGATATAAAGTAACCACCATCTGAAAGATACAATTAAAACAAAAGAAATGTTCTATCTTCTCTGGGCCTTCACACTCCAGGGTTAATACGTGAAGAAGACAAAGATACCACAGGAGCCACTGCCAGCTACTATAAAATAGCATGTCCTTAGGGAGCGCACAAATGCCAAGCGACAGTAGAAGTGGAGGAAATGGAACAAGCAGGTCAATTAGAAGAGTTGAGATCAAGCTTTGAAGGAGCAGAGGGACATTGCAGGCAGCACAGAAAGTCTGACTGACAGAAGCAAAAAGAAGGATTAATAAACATGCTATCCTTGGGAAAAGTTTGTGTCAGGCACCAAGATGTGAGGGTAATAAAAATAATAACAGCAAATACTTAAATAGCAGTTTTTGTATATCAAGCACTGTCCTATATGTTTTATGAATTCTAACTTTTGTACTCTCCATAACAATCCCATGAGCTATAATTATTGCTCTTATTTGTTTCTCCTGCAGGATGTATATACTTGCTGAGGACGAGAGAGAGAGAGAGAGAGAGAAGAGAGAGGTGGGAGGTGGCTACACCACAATCTTTTCTTCTCCATTCTCCTCTCAGAATTTTGGGCATGCACACACTTGTGCCTGGAGTGATTTTCAAGCCACTGGGTCTGGTACTCAAACCAGGAAGTTGGCCATGTGAGTTCCAGCACCTTAACCTGCATGCCACCTGCTGGCCCAATTACTGGCCCTATTTTTAATGGGTAAGAAAACTGGGGCATTTACTCTATCCAGCAGATAGAGTAATGGTTACATTGCTGGATTCCCACATAGTTGACCATGCTTCAAGTCCCAGACCTGGTGGCTTAAAACTCAAGCTGGGCGTATATGCATATGTGCCCAAAATCACGAGAGGAGAATGGAGGAGAAGGGATTGCAACATGGCCATCCCCTCTGGGGGGTGATTTCTCACTTCCTATCTCTGTTTCTCTCTATGTCTCTGGCAACCCTATAGCAAAAATCTCTCTAAAAATAAAAGAAAAAGAAAGAAAGAAAGAAAATTGGGGCATTGGGGTCAGAAGATGGCACAGCATAGTCAACCATGGTTTGAGTCCAGGACCCGGTGGCTTAAAAGTCACACTGGGTGCGTGTGCATACATGCCCAAAAACCCAAGAGAAGAGTGAAGGAGCATGTTCATCTCCCCCGAGGGATGATTTCTCACTTTCTGTCTCTCTGTCTCTCTAGTGAGTGCAGACAGCCTATCGCAAAAAATCTCCCTAAAAAGAAAGAAAGAAAGAAAAGGGAAACTGGGGCACAGATATTATCTACCTATTATGTTGTACCCCTAATAAATCACTGTTTTTGCATAACACAAATGATCTACTCTCAGAAAGTTCATGTGATTCCTATTGGACCTAATCAGTAACTTATCCCAGGTGCACAGCTATCTGAGAGGCCAAGCTGAACTTTGAACCATGGCAGCTTCTTCAGTAGCCTGGGCCGTGAGCCTCTGTGCTCTTGAGCCTCCTAAGAATGACCTATCTTGACAGAGTGCTCACTCTAAGCCAGGCACTATGCTGAAGCTTCACGTGTAACATCAACCATCCATTTACCTTCACCACACCTAATATGGCCATGATTATCACCTAACTCATGGTTAAAGAAACTGTGGTCCAGGAAGGTTCAGTGACCTGCCAGGTCACTGATGAATAGCAGAGCTGGAATTTGAACCAATACTGACTGGTTCCAGAGCCTGGGTCTTGTGTTCTCTTATTTCTTGTATGTTTGCAGGTGTGGCAGAATTTGGACTGAGACAAGCTTTCACTGTAGATGGATTGTCTGCAAAGGATAAGCTTTTCCTGTCAAATCTCCAAGCAGACACTAAAGGCTTTCCATTTGATAGGACACACAGGAGGGGGAAATATTTCCTGACCAGCTCAGAACAACTGATGTTACTGAAATGCAATGGAAAATTGACCCACTAAGCCTTTCAAAAATAAGCAAGTAGAGCCAACTGGTGGTGTGGTGGTTAGGGCAGCTGAATCCCACATGGCTGACTACATGGTTAGAGTTCCAAACCCAGGGACTGGAGGAACTCACTGGTGTATGTGCATACATGCCACAAATCCCCAAAATGAGGGAGAAATAGAAAAGGGACTGTGGCATGACCATCCCCTAAGAAGGGGTACTTTCTCAGGAACCAGCAGTTAGCGTAATGGCTATGTCGCTGGACTCCCATGTATTCGACCACGGTTTGCATCCCGGACCCGGTGACTTAAAACTCATGCCAGGCACGTGTGCGTGCGTGCGTGCCCAAGATCCCGAGAGGAGAATGGAGGAGAAGGGATCGCGGCGTGGCCATCCCCCCTGGGGGGTGATTTCTCGCTTTCTGTCTCTCTGTCACTCTGTCTGTCTGGCGAGCGCACACACCCTATAGCGAAAATCTCTCCAAAAAAAAAAAAAAAAGAAGGGATACTTTCTCGCTTTCCTGCACTGTCTTTCTTTAGTGATCACTTGTGCTCTCTGGCAGGTTAAAAAAGAAAGAAAGAAAGAAGAAATAAAGAAAAGCAAGTAAATGAAAAAGAGAATGAAAGGTAAAAGGAAAGAAAGGGAATATGGAAGACTACAAAAACTATTTCAGGTGTTCCCATCCTAGAGATGTTTGGAGTCATGTATTTTTTATGCAGTTGGCTAGCTTCTCCCTACTCTCAAATGATTCATTGTCCATTCAGGGGACATTTGCTGCTGGGGTCTGTTTTCTCCAGTACTGAAGGGGTCTTGTCATAATAGCCCAATATTCAAACTACTTAATTTACATGAGGCGCTCCCACGTAGAGAGGGGAAAAAAATAACCAAATGTTGCTCTCCAGCAAATTTACCTTTAAAAATATAATTTAATAATATGACTTAAAATTACACTAATTCTAACTACCAATCTAAATTAACAAAATTATCTAGATGAATCTAAATTAACAAAAATCATTGAATTGCAGAATTTTTTAACATTTATTTATTGCATGAGAGAGAGAAAGAGAAGAGAGAGAGAGACAGCCCCAGCAGGGTCTTCATGCCACACTCCACCCCCAAACTCAGCCAGTTCATGTGCACCTGGAGTACATGGGGAGGCCCCAGGATGTGAACCCAGAGCCTTCCCATGGTATCCAGAATCCCAGACTGTTGTGTGACCACTATACCACTGGCCTTGAATTACAGAATTTTTAGAAATGTAACTCCATTTTTTTTATATGTGAACACACAGTATCTTTAGCTAGGCTAGCTATGGATTGCCGAGCAAGAAGATTCTGCACAAACACAGCATCTCAGGATCTGAAGTAACCGTATTCTTGAGCACTAGTTAGTTCAGACCACCAAATGCAGACAAAAACAAAAAACATCCTCGAATTTATCTCTTTAAATCTCTCAAAATAGATCACATTAAGTTCCTTGAACCATTGTTCATGGATCAAAGTGCCAGGTCAGTTTCATGGAAACCCAACTTAAACAGGAGACAAACCTGAACAAATCATAAGCAAAAAGTAAATAAATAAAATAAAATCACACCTATTGGGTCACTGGAAAAGTCATGACATATTTTTCTATGTTTTCCTATGCAAAAATGCATCATGACTTTTCTGACAACTCAATATATGAATTAAGCTAATGAAAAGATTGCCATGGTGAAGATTTTATTAGTAGTCTGAAAGCAAATTCATCTCTTGGTGAAGCCCATAAACATGACTGTGGACCTCTTGATTGGTCTCAGATGCTGACACACAGACTTCCACCAGTTGATATAGCCAAATCCCTTTGCTTGATATTCTGAAACTCGACGTCCCTGGTTCCTATTATAATCTGGGACCAGTTGGAACAGTGCATATCCATGGCAACCATGGATATAACCAGTTCCTTCAATCACCTAGTAACACAAAATAATAGGCTATTCTTCATGACACACAGCAAAACAAGATTTTGCTTTGTTCATTGCCTGCATAAGCCTTATTTTAGTTTGGTCGTTAACCTCCTCTCAAGAGTTTCCTGCTGCAAACCCATTCTACTATGCTAATTGAAGCTATCAGTCAAGGGAGGTGCAAATCGCTTTGCCTAAGCAGACTACTTATTTGGGGGCCCAACCTCGCTGTCCAGTGAAATAGATAGGTCTCTGTTTCCATGGATTAAAAACAGACTCAAGATAAACAAGACCTAAAGAGGATTTCTGTTGAGTTTTTGAGCCTGGGGATGAATCACCTTGCCCAGCGTACTATAAACAATACTTCCTAATCTGCATTTGTTTATACCCCTTCCAAAGAGTACCAATTAAGTTGTTTCCAAAGGAATTACCAGACAATAAATGAAATGAAAACTGAGCTTTGTAGGTTTTCCATTATATTTGTGGTGATAAGTTTTCCACGTACATTGGCTGTACTATCTGCAGAGATGTAGTTGTAAAGTAAGCATGTTGGCCAGAATCATGTACAGTCAAATTTACCCTCAAAAGCCTTTGTAATATACAGAGAGTATCACTTAGAGACATCACCATTTGAGAGACACTCACACAGACCCAAGGATAGAATACCAGGCAAGTTTAGATGCAGGTATCTGGGCATTCAAACCTCTCTGCCTTGAAAATAACTCTCAAACCCCTCACCATGAGAAATAGCACAATGCGATGTTTAAAATGATGGAGTCCTGGGACCAACAGTTGGTGTAATGGCTATGTCACTGGACTCCCATGTAGTCGACTGCAGTTTGAGTCCCAGACCTGGTGGCTTAAACTCACGCCAGTCATGTGTGTGTGTGTGCCCAAGACCCCGAGAGGAGAAATGGAGGAGAAAGGCTTGTGGAGTGGCCATCCCCCCGAGGGGTGATTTCTCGCTTTCTGTCTCTCTGTCTCTCTGTCTCTCTGTCTCTCCCTGTCCTTCTGGCAAGCACACATACCCTATAGCAAAAAACTCTCAAAAAAGAAAAAAAAATGATTATGGAGTCCTAGGTTTGAATCTAGGCTTTGCTCCTAACTAGCTATGTATCACTGGGCAAGTTACCTACTTATTTGTGCCTCAGTTTACTCATCTATAAAATGGACACAATAATAATAGTACCTACCTTATATTTTTTATAAATTAAAGTTATAGAGCACATAGAATAATACTTGAAATATACTAAGCATTTAATAAGTGTTTAACAAAAATCCTTTAAAGTAAATGAATGGGTCAGAAATTCTAGTGTTTCCTCTAAGATTGATACCATTTGTCTTAATAACAGTCTTTATAATGTTAATATCTTTTTAAAAATTGTGTTTGCTATGGGGCCAGCTGGTGACATAGTGGTTAAAGTGCTAGACTCCCACGTGGCCAACTATGATTGGAATCCCAGCCCAGAGGATTGAAAATCACACTCCACGCATGTGTATGTGTGCCCAAAATCCCAAGAGGAGAATGAAGGAAAAGGGATTATAGTGTGGCCATCCCACTGGGGGGTGATGTTTCACTTTCCTTCTCTCTGTTTCTCTCTGTCTCTCTCTGGTGAGTGCACATGCCCTGTGGCAAAAACCTAAAAAGAATTTTTTTAAGTGTGTTTGTTATTTTGACTATTAAATGAGATAACATGGGTGAAAGCACCTGCATAGAACATGACATGCCCATGTCTAGGATGGTCATAAAGAATTGTTTGCAAGGTCTTTTTTTTTTTGAGAGGTTTTTCACTATAGGGCACGTGTGCTTTCCAGACAGACAGAGAGAGACATAGAGACAGAAAGCGAGAAATCACCCCCCAGGGGGGATGGTCACGCCGCAATCCCTTTCCTCCATTCTCCTCTTGGGATCTTGGGCACACACACACACGCACCCGGCGTGAGTTTTAAGCCACCGGGTCCGGGACGCGAACCACAGTCGACTATGTGGGAGTCCAGCAACATAGCCATTATGCTAACTGCTGGTTCTCATTTGCCAGGTCTTTATAAGTACTTGCTGTTCTTGAGTTTGAAATTTGTTTCATCAGATGCATGTCAACCCTGCTCTTTGAAAAATTATAGAGAAAAACTTGGCCATCTTCCTTGTGTATGTGAAAGTTGACAAGTCCTCTGGTGGCTCCAGGGAACGGTTAGCACTCACATCCGCTAGACATCGGTTTTACACCACCTTAAGTAGAACTACATCTCACACAGGAATCTGAGGGTAGTCAGTTCAATGCCTGCATGAGACTACTCCTTTACATCTTGTTAGCTCACTCAGCAGGCAAGCCAACGGACCCTGTCACTTCCTTTTAACCCTCAGCTCCCCTCTCTTACCTCCCTTCTCTCCCCGTGTATGTGCAAGGGTGCCGGGTATGTGTCGATCGTGCATTGGTAGGATCACTGAGAATGCAGCACAGAGCCTGAACTTTACCATCCTCTTTTTCCTAAATCATTGCAGATGTAAAAATAAGGAAGACAAAACATTCTTTGATAAACTCCTTTTTCACTCCATGACTATTCGTCTATCAGCGTCCAGGAAACAGCTTTGGTTTCACAATTAGGCAAGGGATGTAGGGAGAAAAACACACCACCTTGTTTCCTTTCTATGTAGGATCCAGAAACTGGCCAATTTTTATACTGCTTATGGTTTAGTTTTAGGCTTTTCCCACAGGACGATTCAGACCTGCCTGGCCACAGAAAATGCCGCATACACAGCATTGTTCAGAATGGCACTGCAGGAAGCACTCACTTATTAAAAATGTGATAGCCACGTTTTTTTTTTCCCCCTTTAGGAGAAGGAGAGGGATTATTAAAAATGTGATAGCCACGTTTTTTTTTCCCCTTTAGGAGAAAGAGAGGGGAGAGAGAAAGGAAAAGGGAGACAGACAGAGACAGGTATTTTTGACAAGGTTTTGCCATGTCTTGATCCTCCTGTCCCAGTCCCCTAATTAGCTAGGATTACAGGCACCCACGAGTACGCCTGCTACTGCACCTGGTGAGTTCAAGTTGTCCTGGGAACTCCTACGCAGCCTCCAGCCTCCCGAGCCGTAGTGCTGTCTGTGTGCCACTGTGGCTGGGCCAGCCATGTTTTCAAAAACACATGTAGGTCAGCTTTCATATGTTACCAGTTTATACTCTGGTGTGTTTATATGATGGTAAAATGAAGATTTTTTTTTTTTCCATTTTTGCTATCGGGCATGTGCACTTGCCAGACAGAGACAGAGAAAAAAGAAAAGTGAGAAATCATCTACCCCCCGCAAGAGGATGACCATGCCACAATACTTTCTCCTTCAGGGATTTTGGGCATGCATGCACACCCACCCTGCATGACTTAAACAGTGCTGAGTCTGAGACTCGAACCATGCAGTAGGCCATGTGAACTACAGCCATTTTATACTGCCACACCACCTGCTGGTCCCTCTACCTGATTTTAAATACCCTAATGGATATGATGATCTGAGATGAACTTCGGGGTGTGTGTTCTCAGATCTAACAGAAAAATACAGATTTTTCTAGAAATTTCTAGAAATCATCTATTTCATTTTAAACCATAGTAACACCCTTTTCGAACTTCATGAAGAAGGAAAATGAGAGTTTAAATCTACCCTTTCTCTTCATGCACTTTATGATGGATATGTGCACTGTTGAGTAGAACTGTCTAGAAAATTTCCAGACTAACCACTGGCTGCAGCCTTGGACTGGGTTTCCTGTCTTGGAAAGGGTATCATACTGAAAGAACTGAGGGATGCCGCCGTCCCTAAGCTGATTGTTCTTTGACACAGCAGGTGCAGTGAACGGATTGTACTAAGCAGCAACCACTAAGGAGTTTAGCTGCAGGGAGAAAAGCTGGGCTTGGGCTCTGATGTCATCCATAAGAACCTTGTTCCCTCTCCCCCGCCTCATCCTATGAGGTTTTCATCTACCTATAAAAGTTGATTTGGCTCAAATCAGATTAGAAATCAGCTTTCCCTCGGCAGACTGCTGGTTGGCCAATAAAGGCAGGCTAGCTGCAGATGTGGGTGGAATGAGAGTAAACCTGAGTGAGGCCTGGCAGCAAATTTCATCGACCCTCCACTTCTTTATGGTAGGTGGTCATAAAAGGAGCCTGACAGTCACAGCTGCAGACTGCAGAGGGTGAGAATTCAGCGACGTTCAGCTCTTTCCACCCTGGGTACAAGGGGTTGTTCCCTGTTTCATTTAAGGGCATTGCAGATCTACAGAGAAAATGAGTAGTGAAGGAGCTTACTTAGCAGATGAGAAACCATCAGGCAGGAGGTAGAATGGATAAAGAAGAATTACTCAGTTTCTTTAATAATCCCAATAAAAGAACATAGTATATAATAGTGCCTTATTGTTATATAGGTTGAATATCCTTTATCTGAAATGCTTGGGTGAAGTGTTTCAGATCAGGGATTCAGATTTTGGACTATTTGGGTAAGCATAATGAGATATTGTGGGCATGGGACCCAAATCTGAACACAAAATTTATTTCTTTCATATACATCTTATACACATGGCCCAAAGGTCATTTTATACAATATTTTGTTGTGACTGTGATCCGTCACATGAGGTCAGATGTGGAATTTTGCACTCATGGTATTACATGGATGCTTATAAAGGTTCGATTTTGGACTTTCATATTCGGGATGTTCGACCTTAATGTTTATCTCATGGGAGCCTGATTTGGTCCTCTGAGGTTCTTTTGTTTTGGGTTTTTTTTGTTGTTGTTGTTGTTTTTCTTAAGGTTTTTGCCACAGGGCACATGCACGTACTCTATAGAGAGGGAAAGGGAGAATCACCCGTTAGGAGGGATGGCCAATCCCTCCTCCTCCATTCTACTCTCTTCTCTGAACTTCTATTATCATTGAAATCTTTACTCAAAGTTTAATATATAGCTATTTTACAGATCATGTCTTTTAGTCCTGTCTCCTCAAATTGACTGTATGACCCTTAGGGGACAGGCTTATGTCGTTCTTTTGTTTGTTTAAATAGGTATTTTTTAATATTTTTTTTAATTTTAAGAAAAAGCAGTTTTAGCTTTAATAAATCAAAAATCAAAGAAATGCTAAGAGAGCTTTGCTTAAAACTTAAAGCCAGGAAACAAGTTAGGATTCTGTTCAAATAGTAGGTACATGAACCTATGGGCAGCTCAAGACAAGACAAAAATCCTTAAATCCAGAAAACAAAGCCTAGAAGAAAATCAGTAATGTTTTAGTCAAAAGTCCTGGGATTCTATGTCACCAATTCAGTCTCATTTACTTAATCTATCTTACGTTGTGGTCCAATCTTCCCGATTAAATTCTGGGATATAATATTCAACTCCAGGATTTGGGGCATGCACGCACACATGCCCAGTGTGCTTTTCAAGCCATCAGATCCAGGACTCGAACTATAGTAGGCTACGCAGGAGTCCAGTGCCTTAACTGCTATGCCACCTGAGGTCCTCTTGAAGGCCCTATGTTGTCTCCCTTCCTCCCCCCCAGAATACTCTTTTCAACCACTCTCCCCAGCATTATATATGACATGAGACCTTCTTATGTTCACAGAACACAGCAGGCATGCTCCTGTCTCTGGGCCTTTGCCCTAGCAGGGCCTGCCGCTTGGCGCACCCTTTCTCCAGAGAGCTCCTTGGCCAGCTCGCTCATGGTGATTGGAGTCTGTTCAGATCAGGCCCTGTCAGTGCAGCCTCCCAGCGATCTTCCAGCACACACACATTCCTGATTCTTCTTACTCCACTCTACGTTTTGTTTCCATAACATTTACCTTAATTTACATGTTCATTACACAGTTACCTGCTTCTCTTCACCACTACCACTACCCCCCCACCTCTCCCTCCCACCACCCCTCCTGCAGTGTAGACTGTGTAAGCATAGTGATCCTTGATGCTTGTTCTGGTGATAGCCTAAGCCTTGTGGCTAGAAATACTTATGAATAAATGAGGAAGGAAGTTGGGGGTGTATCACCATCATTATTAATGATATTACTTCTATTCTCTCTATTCCATCAGACTTAGAGATGAGGAAACCGAGGCTCAAACCTATCAGTGGAATTACCCAATAGCACATAGAGAACAAAATGTCAAATCTAGTGTTCATACTGAGACCTAGTGCCTGTGTCTAGTGATGGCATGGAATAATTTAGGTGTATCAGTTGTGGATAGCCACCAAACAGGAAATATGGGATAATCCGATTACATAAAATATTCAAACCATGATAAACAGCAAAATGTCTTTCCCATCCTTTCCTTCTTTCTATGCCCTTACCCCTCTTCTCCACCTGATTGACATCTGAGTTTATTATTTTAAAATAAACTCTGTCAAGTGAAGATTTTATTTATTTTATTTTAATGGACATGTGTTAATGCTGCTCTAGGAAAGAAAACAGTTGTTAGCCCACTGTACAATAATGTACCATCAGGGAACCAGCAGTTAGCATAATGACTATGTTTCTGGACTCCCACGTAGTCGACTGCGGTTAGCGTCCCGGACCCAGTGGCTTAAAACTCATGCCGGGCACTTGTGCGTGCGTGCCCAAGATCCCAAGAGGCGAATGGAGGAGAAGGGATTGCGGCGTGACCATCCCCCCTGGGGGGTGATTTCTCGCTTTCTGTCTCTATGTCTCTCTCTGTCTGTCTGGCGAGCGCAAGCACCCTATAGCAAAAACCTCTCCCAAAAAAAAAAAAAAAAAGTACCATCACACAGCTAGTTTATCCTGATAATGGTGGTGTTCATGCTCAGCACACAGTTGGACCCGTATTTCCAACATGGCAGTGAGCACTGGGGACTGGCATCTGAACCCACCAACAGCAGCTTAGGCTCGGAGTAGAACGTGAACTATGTGCTATCTGGGTTTGAGGAGCACAAGTTGACATGTGAAAAGCTTCCAGTTTTGTTTGTTTGTTTTTTTGTTTTTTCAGAGATGTTTTTGCTATATGCTACTTGCACTTGCCAGAAAGACAGAGAGAAACAGACAGAAAGCAAGAAATCACCCCCCGGGGGGATGGTAATGCCACAGTCACTTCTCCTCCATTCTTCTCTCTGGACCTTGGGCACGCACGCACATGCACCAGGCATGAGTTTGAGCCACTGGGTCCAGGACTCGAACCACGGTCGACTACATGGGAGTTCAGAGACATAGCCATTACTCCAACTGCTCGTCCCAAAAAGCTTCTAGTTTTAACAGTAAGCAAGGAAGAGTGGGTGCAGAGATCAGAGACTGAGCACAGCAGGGATGGTGGGGCACTGAGCAGGTGGTGTGCCAAGCTTGTCACGTGAGCTGTGAGTACGAATGGAATTCTTGCATTGTCGTTTTCCAGGGAGTTTGTAGAAGAACCTCAGCTGAACATGTGTTTGGTTACATACGCATTCCTGAGTATCAGGGGCCACATTGATTGTTTCCACAGATGTCATCTAACCCCTCGGGCACAATCCAATGGGAGTCGACGGGAGCCATGGATCATTTCTGTAGAGCTGTGCGTCCCCTGATAAGTATCTGCAGAGATGAGCGGTCCCACTCACTGGAGCGATCCTTCTAAGCACAGCCAGCCCAGATGTGAGGTTGCTGGTTTCTTTTTTATAAGACCGCTCATCTGAAGAGTGCCCTAGCTCTTTCCTCTTCAAATACCCTAACTATGTATGGGTTTCTGAAAACTCGTGCAATCCCATTTTAAACAAAAACAGGCATAGCTTTTGCTATGTGGCATAGAGGCTCAGCTGGTGTGGACACAGTGGAGAGGCATGCCTGGTCAAGGCAATGAGGATGAAATTGAGCCCCCCCTGCCCCTGTGATGGGAAGGAACCAGAGCTCTGCAGGGTGTCATGAGAACCTCCCAATGAAGACTTGCAGTGGAGGTCAACAGCAGCACAGAAATCTGGAAGAGTAAATCATTTATTTGACTTGCCCTCTGAAAATTTTTTCGTTGTTTCTGGTTTGAAGAAGAAAATAGCTTCTGTAATCCTATTTTGTTTAGGCAGATATCAAAAGGAATGTGTAATGAAGGTGATGAGGGGAGCCCTCAGTAAAATTATGAGTTAAGCAGCTTTTATTTCCATCCTTCCAACTCTTCACCAAGTCCCTGGCTCCCTTCTCAGTGGCCGCCTCTAATTGCCAGAGTTCCCAGTGCTCTGGATCTTTGCTTCCTCTGATGGAACCACCGGTCTGAGAAGCTGATTCTCTCTAAGGTGTAAAGAGCTACATCTATACCTAGGGAAATGTTGATTGCAAGAAAACAAAACCACTCAAACAAGATTACACAAAGAGTTTGACACTACGTGTCTACAAGGAATCATAGAGGCATGCAAAGATGGGAAACAGCATGACATAAGCTGAGTGGGAATGAAACGGGAAGCGGCTTTGGAAAGTTAGAGTCTAAAGACATGCTCTCTCTCATCTGCTTCTCTCTACTTCTCTGCGACCTCAACCAACCAATCATCTTGTTCTCTCTTGTTCTCTCTCCCTTTTCCTTTCTTCCCTCCTCCACCTCCCCTTTACTCAGATGGTTTGCTCTTCTCTTACGTGATCTAATGTGGTCTGGTTCTATATGATCTCAACTAAACATCTTCTGTCATCTAACTGAGGTCTGCACTTCAGTTTAATTTCTAAAGATAGGATCTGGTTAGTTGCTGATTGTTCACTGAACTTGAGATGAGATCTGCTCCAATCAGCTGTGGCCTGAATCAGGGAGAGAGAGCAGTATGAAGAAAGGAGGAAAGGGCCTTGTCAGCCTAAAGGACCTAGGGCTGCCTCTTCCAGCTCTGCGCTAGGCAAGGGAAGTTGAGTGTGTGTATCAGGGATCTACACACAGTAATACTGTAGGACAAACCACTCCAGAACTCAATTACTTAAAGTCATTAGCATTTATTGAGTTCACTGTGGGTTGGCCAGATAGTTCTAAGTCTGGCCTGGGCTTGATCACAGGCCAGGGTGGCTGGCTATCAACTGGCTATCAGTGGATCCAGAGCAGCCTCAACTCAGACAACAGAAGCAAATGGGAACAGAGATTCTATTTGTTTGATCCTCCAGTTAGCTAACTCGACCATGTTCCTCATGGTGCTGGCTAAGGTGGAAGCATGGGAGCTGAAACACACGAAGTCTTTTTCAAGGACTCACATTTGTTAAATAAATCCCATTGGTCAAAGCAACTCACAAGGCCAAACTCAGAATCAACGGGTCAGGAAATAGCTCACATCTGTTTAGTGAGCGAAACTCTCAAGTCACATGTAAAGGTGCTTGGATCCAAGGAAGGGAGAAAAGTTGGGGCTGCTAGTGCAGTCAGTCTACTACATCATGACAGCAGGCTCAGTGACATGTGCAACGGACTAGTATAAATACATAGCCTCTCCTAGCAAAATCTGTATGAAATCTTTCTGATACTAACCCCAGATACAAAATAGTGGACCCCCAGGGTTGGAATTTTGAAGCTTCCTCCAAATAAATGACAATTTTATCTCTAGGTAAAGCTAGCTATATAGAGTAGCAAGAACATAGAACGAAGCTAATGGAGGCACTGAGTTCCCCTTCCTCCTCTCCCATAACACCCTTTCCACTAACAGTACACATTCACCAGGCGAAGGCATGATATCCTGCTTTCTAATTCACAAAAATGAGACATTGAACTTAATGGTGCTTTCTGAGTAGCTCAAAGCTGAAACAGTATGCAAATTGCAGGTAGGCCACAAACCAAGATGTTCCCGAAGAGTTAGAGGCTATTTTGTCCACCCCCTCTTCTCCACAGGTAGTGGCTAGTTTGATTTCATGCAATGAGGGCTCATTACTTGTAGGCTTGTCTGCCAGGGGAAGCGAGACTAAGACTTCCGCAAGTGGCCTTCAGTTAGGTCCTGAGATAAATGATCTAGTTAAAGATTATGAGTCTTTTGCCTCTCTTCATGGAATCATGAAGTAATAGAATACCAGGAATATATATATATATATATTTTGGAGAGGTTTTCGCTATAGGGTGCATGCGCTCGCCAGACAGAGAGAGACAGAGAGACAGAAAGCGAGAAATCACCCCCTAGGGGGGAATGGTCACACCGCAATCCCTTCTTCTCCATTCTCCTCTCGGGATCTTGGGCACACACGCACACGCGCCCGGCGTGAGTTTTAAGCCACCAGGTCCAGGACGCGAACCGCAGTCAACTACGTGGGAGTCCAGTGACATAGCCATTACGCTAACTGTTGGTTCCCATTACCAGG
>NW_006159849.1:8771152-8772009 GCF_000334495.1 Tupaia belangeri chinensis | reverse complement strand
CCGGGCATTCATTTAAGCCACCAGGTCCAGGACTCGAACCATGGTTGGCTACATGGGAGTCCAGTGACATAACCATTATGCCAACTGCTGGTCCCCCTCATTTACTATTTTGTAACCTTTGTTTTACTCTTTACTATTTTTTAATTGGCTCCTTTTTTAAAAACTTTATTTCAAAATTTCACATCATGGCTGTAAGTTGAAATTCAATATCAGTTGACATAAATAGAAGCTAATCATGAAGTGATTCGAATGAAAACACTATGTAGGGATGAAGTTCTGGCCAGATGCCTCAGCCTCCCCACCCCCAGCTTTCGCTAAAAGGGGAGTTTAGCAAATGTGAAGGAAATGTCAAAGGAGTAGTCTTAAATTGACACTTTCTCACTGATGGAGTCAGGAAGACTGAAAGAGGCTTGGCAAGGTCATCATTTCCTTACTATTTGGTTTAGTGCTACTTAATGCCTATTTCTGTGTCCTAAAATCATCTTGGGCTTCCTGAGCTGTGTATGTGCAGCACTGTGGTGAGGATCTATGGTCCAGCTTCCTTCCCTCACAGATGGAGGAAACGAGTCATCCCACCAATTTTCCATGGCTGCCTTTGTGTCACGACACTACCATTTAGTGTCTTACCTAGCACTTGGGTTAGGAGAAGGGAAAAGAAATAAACTGCAAGAGAAGTAAGGGGTGGAGGTGGAGCTGGTGGATGGTTCTTTTGACTCCACAAAGTTAGGGCTTGCCTGGTTTTTAACTACCTCTCCACCTCCGGTCCCCTATTAAGAGAGAACAGTGGAAGTTACCCATAGAAACGGAAAAACTTCTCCCTAGATCTATGACCACCTAAGGCTCTTGGATAGGGAAAG
>NW_006159849.1:8757516-8770630 GCF_000334495.1 Tupaia belangeri chinensis | reverse complement strand
ACCAAGATGTTCCCGAAGAGTGAGAGGCTATTTTGTCCACCCCCTCTTCTCCACAGGTAGTGGCTAGTTTGATTTCATGCAATGAGGGCTCATTACTTGTAGGCTTGTCTGCCAGGGGAAGCGAGACTAAGACTTCCGCAAGTGGCCTTCAGTTAGGTCCTGAGATAAATGATCTAGTTAAAGATTATGAGTCTTTTGCCTCTCTTCATGGAATCATGAAGTAATAGAATACCAGGAATATATATATATATATTTTGGAGAGGTTTTCGCTATAGGGTGCATGCGCTCGCCAGACAGAGAGAGACAGAGAGACAGAAAGCGAGAAATCACCCCCTAGGGGGGAATGGTCACACCGCAATCCCTTCTTCTCCATTCTCCTCTCGGGATCTTGGGCACACACGCACACGCGCCCGGCGTGAGTTTTAAGCCACCAGGTCCAGGACGCGAACCGCAGTCAACTACGTGGGAGTCCAGTGACATAGCCATTACGCTAACTGCTGGTTCCCATTACCAGGAATAGATTGAATTCAGTGATCATCTAATATAGCATTTCTCATTTACTATTTTTTTTTTTTTTACTTTTTTTGGAGAGGTTTTTGCTATAGGGTGCATGTACTCACCAGAAAGACCGAGAAACAGAGAGACAGAAAGCGAGAAATCACCCCCAAGGGGGGACGGCCACGCCACAATCCCTTCTCCTCCATTCTCCTCTCAGGTTCTTGGGCACGCACGCACATGCACCTGGCATTCATTTAAGCCACCAGGTCCAGGACTCGAACCATGGTTGGCTACATGGGAGTCCAGTGACATAACCATTATGCCAACTGCTGGTCCCCCTCATTTACTATTTTGTAACCTTTGTTTTACTCTTTACTATTTTTTAATTGGCTCCTTTTTTAAAAACTTTATTTCAAAATTTCACATCATGGCTGTAAGTTGAAATTCAATATCAGTTGACATAAATAGAAGCTAATCATGAAGTGATTCGAATGAAAACACTATGTAGGGATGAAGTTCTGGCCAGATGCCTCAGCCTCCCCACCCCCAGCTTTCGCTAAAAGGGGAGTTTAGCAAATGTGAAGGAAATGTCAAAGGAGTAGTCTTAAATTGACACTTTCTCACTGATGGAGTCAGGAAGACTGAAAGAGGCTTGGCAAGGTCATCATTTCCTTACTATTTGGTTTAGTGCTACTTAATGCCTATTTCTGTGTCCTAAAATCATCTTGGGCTTCCTGAGCTGTGTATGTGCAGCACTGTGGTGAGGATCTATGGTCCAGCTTCCTTCCCTCACAGATGGAGGAAACGAGTCATCCCACCAATTTTCCATGGCTGCCTTTGTGTCACGACACTACCATTTAGTGTCTTACCTAGCACTTGGGTTAGGAGAAGGGAAAAGAAATAAACTGCAAGAGAAGTAAGGGGTGGAGGTGGAGCTGGTGGATGGTTCTTTTGACTCCACAAAGTTAGGGCTTGCCTGGTTTTTAACTACCTCTCCACCTCCGGTCCCCTATTAAGAGAGAACAGTGGAAGTTACCCATAGAAACGGAAAAACTTCTCCCTAGATCTATGACCACCTAAGGCTCTTTTTTTAGTCACACAAAGGGGCATCTCCAGCCGTCTTGCCAAGGAAAGCACTGTGTCAGGAAAAGGCCGAAGAGCAGTTACCCAAATCCAGCTCACCCTCAGAGCTCGCTTAGGGGAGCTATGTTAATGGGATTCTAAATCCTCCATGCAAGCTGTATGGATTTTCAAAAGGAGGTGGAGAATCCTCTTTGTCTCATTATCTTTTCAAGTTGGATTTTTGCTTGAAAATCCTTTCTTTAAAAAAAAAAAAATAGGATAAATGTAGTCGGATACCCTCCTAAGCTTTTCATTCCATTACTTGTGATTGGGAATGAGTTTTTGAGACACTTCTTCAGACAGGAGAGGAAAGGACAATCTTCAAGAAATAGTCTTCATTGTTTGGTTGGGTTTGGTTTTAATTTTTAGTATAGGGAGTGTGCACTCACCAGAGGCAGACAGAGAGGACAGAGAGAGGGGGAAGGTGAGAAATTACCTTCTGGGGGAGTTGGCCAAGCCTGCAATCCCTTCTCCTCTGTTCTTCTCTTTGGATTTGGGGCACACACATGTGCAAGCATGCCGGCACACACACGTATGCCCAGTGGTATTTAAAGCTGCTGGGTCTAGGACTCAAACCATAGAATCCACGATGTGGATCCAACACCTTAACCACCGTGCCACCTGCTGGCCCAGGCTTCGCTGTATTTTTAAGGATGACACTGATTTTATCACATATAGGGTGGCGTTTCAATTTTAACCTTTCTTGCTTCGGGGGAACAAGGTGGTGTACATATTATATATATATATTTCTTTTCCCTTCATACTATTAGATGAAATCAAAAGGGCAAGTGTCTTCATCTTTGGTACATAGGTGCCTAGGTCTGATACCTATTATGGGAACCTCATTTTTTTTCTCCACACTCTGAAGTTTTAAGTGTCTATTCACTTGTTACCATCTGAACAGCTCAGGCCAAGTTATTCATGTTGACAGGAACAGGAGAAACTCAGGTGTCCATCAAATTGTCTCTATATTTGTCCATAATTCTCAACCCCATGCTGTCTATATCTTTCAAGGGACAGAAGAAAGAGACTTTGTGGTCTAGCAGGCTTGTATGGACGTCCTGACTCTGTTCTTCCTTCTGCTGAGATATCAACAGAAATTCTAAAGCTTTCTGAGCCTCAGTTCTTCACCTGTAAAATGGGGATAATAATATCTACCATACCCAAATACTGCGAATATTAAAATAAGGTGATATAAGCAAAGTTCATGGCACAGGGCCTTGCATTTAAACAAGCAATAGGTGAACGCTAGTGTATTACTTGGAAATCCACGTGAGGGAGAGCAGAGTACACAGAGGCCTCAGGGTGAGAGGGCAGCCCATTTCTGCTTCATTGTAATTGTATCTCCAGTGCCAGTTGTCACTGGTATAGGGCAGGGACTCAGTATCTTTTGGAGGAATGGAATGGTTCTGGCGTTATCGCTTATTAGCTATGTGATCCTGAGTAAGGCACTTCACCGATCAGCAGGTTTCCTCATCTAAGACAAGGACCGGCCATTTCTTACAGAGCTGCCAGGAAGCTTAGGTGCAGTGGCTAGAGTCAGGTGCACCGTGCGAGGCCAGGCGGTGGCACAGCAGTAACACACCTGGGCTCAGGTGCAAGGATCTCCTAAGGATGGCAGGCACACGTGCCAGGTGTCTGTCCTTGATCTGCTAAGCTGAGACTGTAGGCGATCTCAGTGTGAGCACCTTGTTGGGGTTCTTGTTTCCTCTCTGCCTGGCTCTTTGTCTCTCTTTTAAAGTAAACTTTTTTTAAAAATGTGCCCAGCACAAAGGTTGCCACATCCATGGATGCTCATTCCAAGATTTTTCACTGGGGTTTCATTTCACCCAAACTTCACAGATTGAACGTGTGAGAGGGATGGTTCCACAAAGGGGAAGCCAGGGTGCTGTCACCAGAGAAATGGGCAGGCAATCAGCCAACATCCACCAGCGGGACCCTGCACGGGCAGCAACACGGGGAGATGACAATATGCCACTTGGTTTGAAAGTGCTAGTGACTATGCACACTTCTTGCAAGAGGGCTGAGGAAAAAAACATCCAGGTGTTCAAGCCTAAGATCAGGAAAGGAGGAGGCACAGTGGTAGGCACAAGCCCACATTCCCCTAACCCCACCCATGTACCCTCTTTGGTGCATATGCTTGGAGCATTTCCCCAGGAACATGAGTCCTTAGATATGGGCTGGTGTCATTTGATAATCCAGATAACTATCCCCCTTCAAAAATTCTGCTGCTTGTCAGAGCTCTAAGGCATCAGTTCATCTTCATCAGTGGTAGACATCTGTAAGTTTGAGTCATAGCACTTGCTAGTGCAATAAATATCCAGAACAAGATATCATTAGGAGCCATTACGAAGCAATGTTTTGCACTATCTACTGCATATAATGTTCACTGCTTCTTTGCTGATATTGCCAAATGAAGGATCACTCTTAATGATTCATTTTTATCATCATTTTACTGTCACAAGGTTCGTTTAATTCTTTTATACTGCACTTGTTGCTGAAGAATCTCAGTGATGGTTATTACAGTTTGGATCATGGTTTGTTCCCCAAAGTTTCATGTTTTAAAATTTGGCCTTAGTGGGTGGTAATTAGATGTTCCCCCAGAAATTCATGTGTTGGGACTTGATTGTATTTATTGTATTGTAAATGCATTAGGTGAAAATTTAATTTAATTCCTTCGTGATGTCCCAGAGTGAGCCCACCAGGGTTGGGCTTCCATAACTGAGTTATGGTGGATATGTAAGCAGAGAGCATGAGATCAGAAGCAGATAGAAAACCACGTGGATACAGACCACACTCTGCTCAAAGTTCTGCCTTCCACCATGTGTGATGTCCTTGGACTTTTCCAGCCGCCAAAATTGTGAGTTAGTAAACCTATTTACTTATTTACCCAGTCTCAGGTGTTCTTGTTAGCAACACAATCCCAAAGAGAGTGATCTTTTTTTTTTTTGGTTTTTTTGAGAGATTTTCGCTATAGGGCGCGTACACTCGCCAGACAGACAGAGAGAGACATTAGAGACAGAAAGCGAGAAATCACCCCCCAGGGGGGATGGTCACGCCGCAATCCCTTCGCCTCCATTCTCCTCTCAGGATCTTGGGCACACACGCACACGCACCCGGCGTGAGTTTTAAGCCACCGGGTCCGGGACGCGAACCGCGGTCAACTACGTGGGAGTCCAGCGACATAGCCATTACGCTAACTGCTGGTTCCCACCAAAGACAGTGATCTTCAATCTAGTCCTGACTACCAGACTGCCCTGTGTGACCTAGGCTACAGGCACTGCAACAGTTTAAAAATGGGTTCCTTAGAACCCCCATATGAGCTCACATCACACATTTAATGTTCTCTTCCCTCTCTGTGCAACCTACTAAACTGTGAGTTACTTAATAGGAAATATTTCTTTAATTCTCAATATGCCCTGTACCCAGTGTATTGCAGCTACTTCAGTATGTTTGTAGAATAAGTGCTATGCTTAATGATCACAAAACAAAGAGAAATATGACATAGTCCCTATCACTGAAAAGCTTAAAGTCTATTGATTACAAGCATAACAATAGTAATGATGACATCAGCTAACATTGAGTGTCATGTGCTATTGTATTGTCAGAAAAGTCATGACATATTTTTTCTGGTTTTCTATGCAAAATGCGTCATGACTTTTCCAACAACCCAATAGATACTGAACTACATGCTTTGCGTACATTATTCCATGATCTTAACAACCTCCTATCTCCGTGGTATAGACCATAACCTCATTTTACAAATAAGGAAGCTAAAGTTCATGAAGTGAAAGTCAGATCATTGAAAATGGTAGTGTTGGGACCAGCAGGTGGCATAATGGTTATGTTGTTGGACTCCCATGTTGTCAACTGCAGTTCAAGTCCCAGACCTGGCAACTTAAAACTCACACTGGGCACCTGCATTTATGTGCCCAAGATCCCAAGAGGAGCGTGGAGGCGAAGGGACTTTGGCATAGCCATCCACCCTAGGGGGTGATTTCTCACTTTCTGTCTCTCTGTCTCTCTATGTCTCTCCAGTGAGCACACACACCCTATGGCAAAAAATTTTCTCTCAAAAAAAAAAGAGAAAATGGTAGTGTCAGGTTCACATCCAGGTCTTCCTGATTATAATACATGTTCCCAATAACTAAATTAACGTTACTTCTATAAAGGTGAGAGAAGCTGAAATACATTAATGCACAAGGGATGAGCAGGAAGTTCCCATGTCAATCATGTTGACACCAAATCAGATCTTCTATACAGATGTTAGGCTGGTCCAATTTTTCAACTAGTGAGCACTTCTGAGTAACCAAACAGAGGGACACAACAGAGTCTTAGAGATACGTTGATGACACTATCTAGAGGCCTCTGGAAATGCACATAATCCACCTGACACTGGCAAGTACCTATTGTTCTGGTTTCCTCTCTCTCCGGTAGGAATAGGGGCCAAAGTGGAGGAAATGTCTTCGTGGCCTTCCTATTTATGGGATCAAAATGAGCAAGACGTGTGAGCTCTGTCTCTCACAAGTTGTTTTGTTTTCTCCAAATGGAGTCAGGAAATGGAGATCAGGGACTGACTTTGTGAGCACAGTGGAAGCTCTATAAGTTACCCCAAGCAATTGTTTCTGCTGCTCTTTGTTCACCATCCCCCATAGACATCTGCTCAGAAGTCAAAAGAAAAGCAGAACAGGGGAGTGGCTGGCCCACCAGATGGTCAGGCTTGGAGCAAGGAGTTAGAATAGGTCAAGGGTGCTTTGCAGAGGTGAGAAAAACAATGAGACCTCTGGCCAAGTAGGGACGGAGGTCTAGGAGGTTGGTTGAGCTGAGAAGCCCTTTTGCCAAGATAAGGGTGGGATTTCTTTTGCAGAAAAGACCTAAAGAAGGTGCCATGAACCCCTAGGACTAGAACTATGCATGCAAGTAGGCCTTCGAAGGGTGTTGGTGCTCAACAATCAAATCACACCCACACGTCGCCTATGTCTATTCAACTTTGATTGTGTACAGTGGGTATAGACGTGCTGTGTGCGTGCACTAGCAAGATGATGGGAAACCTGGAAAGCAGCTTGCCCACTGGGACTCTTCTGTGGGACATAGCTAAGTAAATAGGCAACTGTGATACAGTGTGAGAGACCCCAGAAGGGCAAGCTGAGGGTGCTCGAAGATACTTACCCCAGTCCTCCTGGGAGGGGGTAGAAAGTGAGCTTATGTAGGCTTCAGAAAGCCCGGTAAGAACTAAAAAAATGAATAAGATTCACTCGGATAAAGTATGACAATAAGAGAAAGGTATCAGAGGAAACTTTGGGAAGCGAAAAAGAAGTATGGCTCAATATCAGGAGGTAAGGCCCAGCCAAGATAGCACATGCGGGAGGGGCGCTGCTGCAAGGTGCTGGCAGTCCTGTGGGAAGCACTGAGTAAACCCCCAGGTCCACCTGAGCATGCTGGGCGTGCCATGGCCCCGGTTGGCTACAGGGCTACAGAGAAGATCTCAGTGTGAGACCCAGTTAAGGGTGTTCTTGCTATCACTCTCATTCTCCCAGGAAATAAATAAACTTCTTTTAAAAATCAGGAAGTAAGGGAGAGCATGGCATTTCTAGGAACTGCAAGAAACTGGGCCCAATTTGTGCTCAGAGAGAGAAGTGGGAAGTGGCAAGAGATGGCATTGTGCCAGCCACCCTCAGAGTTTGGACTCCATCCTGAAGCCAGGAAAAGTTCCATCCAAGGGAGGAAATGATCAGGATCTATTATGGGCTGTCTTGGGTGTTTAGTGCCACAACTGCCAATCATAAAAAAAGATTCCTGTTCCTCAAAAACACCCGATCCATGAAAACAGGGTCTTAGTGTCCTGATGTGACTAAATCCCTCATCCCTCACAGGCCGAGAAGATGCCTTTGGACTTCAGAGCAGGTCAAAAATCATGTCATGTTTCCACCCTAATTCTAGTCCAGTGGGCTCAACCTTCCTGGTAACAAAAATTAGCTGGGAAGTTTTCAAAGAAATGCCAGTGCCCCAGGCACCCTCCCTCAGAGATTCCAATTCAATTGTCTGGGCACTGGTGTTTTTTAACACTCCTTGGGGGATCCCCTGGACAGCCAGAGTCAAGAAACACTGTAGAGTGTGCACCTTAGCAGCGGGACCTCTTGAGACGGGAATGGATTCCCCTTGCCAGGTAATCTGCGGAGTAGATTCTGGGTCAACTTTTCAAACCTGCCTGGCAGATGATCAAAAGCAGCCCATGGTAACAGCTGAAACCTCTTGGTTTTCTCCCCATACCCACTCTCTCTTTTATAGGTAGGCACCAAAGGACCCAGTTCTAAAGCCAGGAGAAGGGAGCTGCTGGGCTCGCCCCCAGTGCCTGGCACTGAGGGAATCGGCTCACTCCTGAGCCACCTTGTCTGTGCCACACTAAGAAGCTTGTCGAGCACTTTCCCCCTGCATTTACCCAGAAACTCCAAGCAGACCTCATTAGCACGTTACTCAAGCTCTCCCAGTCCCACACCCACCTTCCTCCTCACCCCCCTGCCTCTGGATTTGTTTTCCTATCTGCCCATTTATTCACTGCAGTTGGGCTTTGTTGCCTGTGCTCGAAAAAGCACATTTTTGGAATGGCAATGCTGGTGGAAGGAAGGGGATGGCTATGGGCTCTGTGGTCCTGGTCCATCACCCCTCATTGCCCTCCTGGTGAAATACCATCCATCAGGCCGCCCGGTGACAAGCCCTCTAAATACTTCCCAAGGCACTGCCTCCGTGTTGTTCCTTGCATGTTGAGACAGCAAATCGTTAGCTCAGAGCCCCTGGGTTGTTTCTTGCAGCAATTAACAGCTGCCCTGGTGTTAATTCCCAATCAATAGCCCCTCCAGACTGCTGCTCCTACAGCTGTGGGCTGATGGCCTCCACAGCACATTTTGAAAGTACCTTGCCTGGCGGTGAGACTGCTCCTTGCCTGCTCCCCAGGAAAGCCTTTACCATGTTTCCAAAGGAACACCCAGCCCCCCACCTCACAACTCCCAGCTAGTGTCGGGGTCCCAGAGCTGAGCAAGAAGGGAGCTCCATCTTCCTGTTCCAGTCAGATGACAACTCAGGACGGCAGGCAGAATAGATTCCCCTCTGGAGTAGCAATGTTTCGGGAATATTCATGAAGCTTTCATTTTTCTACTTTGGCTTCTTTTTTTTTTCTTTTGAAACTTTTCTCTGTTTGTTTTCAAATGGCTGTATTTTTCTTCCATCTAAAACCTTCATCCAAATCCACCTCTTTTTTAAATTGATAGCCCCAATTTCTCATTTCTGGCCTGTGTTGCTTCCTCCAGCTCCCTGTGGACAGAATGAAACCCGAGAAGATGGTAAAATAATCCAGCTGCCTCCATGCAAGACAGGAGCCTGGATTGTGCCGGCCATCATGGCCTGCTACCTCCTCGTGGCCAACATTCTGCTGGTCAACCTCCTCATTGCCGTCTTTAAGTGAGTGACTCCCTCTTCAAAGCACTTGGGGTGGGCAGGACAGAGGGGATGGAAGGTGGTGCTGCTTCAGAAACCTGGATTTTCTCCCTTGATTCTCCTGGGTCTCTATTTCAGCAATACCTTTTTTGAGGTGAAATCAATATCCAACCAAGTATGGAAGTTCCAGAGGTATCAGCTCATCATGACGTTCCATGAAAGGCCGGTCCTGCCCCCGCCTCTCATCATTTTCAGCCACATGACCATGATATTCCAGCACCTGTGCTGCCGGTGGAGGAAACACGAGAGTGACCCGGATGAAAGAGACTACGGCCTGAGTAAGCTGCAAACACTGGCCCAGCAACCCCCGAACTAGAAATCCCTACCCCTGGGGCCAGCAGGTAGCATGCCAGTTAAGGCGCTGGACTCTCACATGGCTGATAGTGGTTGGAGTCCCGGACCTGGTAGCTTGAAACTCATGCTGGGTCATGTGTGTGCATGCCTAAAATCCCAGAAGGGATTGCAGTATGGCCGTTCCACCTGGAGGTGATTTCTCACTTTCCCTCTCACTGTCTCTCTGGCAAGCTCACACACCCTATCGCAAAAACCTTAACAAAACAAAACAAAAAACCCTACCCCTTCCTGTGGTCAATCACATAGGATCACATGCCTACCCAGTTCCTCCTGCCTCTCTCACTCTAACCCTAGTTTCTAAACCAGTGAAGAGTTCAAATTCCCATAGCAGACTGCTCTGAAGGTGTGGAAGGGTATGGGAGGGCCTTCATACATGAAAAACAGTTTTGAAAAAAGACAGGAGAGGCTGAAATCAAGCATTCTTAGCCTCATGTCTTTGTGTGCCCTCACCAGAGAGTCAGAGAGAGAGAAAAACAGCACTCCCCAATGAAGTATGATCACACCTCAATCCCCTTCTTCTCCATTTCTCCATGCTGTAGGATTTTGGGCACATGCTTTTCAAGTCACTGGGATCAGGATTCAAACCACAGTGGGCTACTGGGATCTAGCTCCCTTAATCACTAGGCTACAGGGTCAGCCCAGCCTAATGTCTTTCTATGTGAGGTAAAACCAGTCTCCAGAAAAGCTGTTTATGGCCTTCATAAATTCCGAGTTTCTTACTTTCCAGCGATCTCACCACAAAATGTATCAACCATATTCATATGCACCCAATAATACAATACACACAATTAAGCTTCATTACATTAGTTGAATTGCAGGTAACTATATTTAATTTTCCACTATCATTTTGGGACCTATAACTTTTTCAAGTCTTACACATTTCCTAAGCCTTAGGGTTTCTACCTATATGATCTTTTGAGGAGACAGGCCCTACTTTCCATTCTTCAAAGGTCAAATATGAAACCCTCCACTACCCACTCTCTAGCCCAGTGTTCCCTATTGGCTTTGGGAAGATCCTACACATGCTTAATGTGTAGGGTTGTTGCACACATTGCAGGAGATCTGTATATCCCAACTCCACACAGTAACACCTGCATCTCCTGCCATTTCCTAAATGCCCTTAGACATCACCTTCACTTAAGGACCATTAAGAATTCAGCCCCACACAAACAAGTTATTATGGTATCCTAAAGTCTGTCAAATAGAGGCCAGCAGGTGGCATGGTGGTTAAGCTGCTGGACTCCCACATGGTCAACCATGGTTTGAGTCCCAGAACCAACAGCTTAAAATTCACGCCAGGCAGCTGGACATATGTGCATATGTACATGCCCAAAATCCCGAGGAGAATAGAGAAGAAGGGTCACGGCATGAACATCCCCCCTTGGGGTGGGGGGGCATGATTCGTCACTTTCTCTCTCTTTCTTCTATAGAAAAAAAAATCTCTCTTGAAAACAAAAAAAGTATTCCAAATAAACCACCTGCATTTAATCCACAAAAGAACCTCTGGAATTGTGAACCAGTAACCTACCTCTCTCCTTAAGATACCAGTATATTTAAGGCTTGAAACCAAAATCATTTAATCACTTATTTCTTTAGTCTGGGGTTCTCAAGAATCTCCTTGGTATAGCAATGTCCAGCCTTGTTCTAGTCATTAAAACCAGAGAGTTGGAGAGAGCTGGGAATTCCAAAATTTCCTATTTTCATCTGGAATACAAATTTAAGTAAATGGAAAGCTTAGGGAGGAAAAAGAATGACCTATGAGAGGCCAGTAGATGGTAGGGTGGCTAAGGTGTCAACAATGGTTCAAGTCCTGGACCCAGAGGCTTAAAAATCTCACCGGGGGAACAGCAGATGGTGTAATGGTTATGGTGCTGGATTCCCACATGGTCGAGCATGGTTCAAGTCCCAGACCTGGTGGCTTAAAACTCATGCCAGGCACGTGTGCGTGTGTGCCCAAGATCCCAAGAGGAGAATGGAGGAGAAGGATTGTGACATGGCCATCCCTCCAGGGGGACAACTCTCGCTTTCTATCTCTCTGTCGATCACGTGCACCCTATAGCAAAAACTCTAAAATAATAATAATAATAATAACAATAAATAAATCACACCAAGCAGAGGCTGGCAGATAGTGGTTAAGGCATTGGACCCCTACATGGCCAACTGTGGTTTAAGTCCCAGACCTGGTGTCATGCTTTCTCAGTTTTCCTCTCTGACTTTGTCTCACTACAGTCAAATTTTAAAATAATAATAAATAAAATGAAATTAACAATTCTTTTTTTTTAAAAAAAAAAAAAAAAAAGAGAAAAAGAAAAAGATCACTGGGCACATGTGTGTGCCTTCCAAAAACCCTGAGATAATGGAGAAGTGATTTCTCTCTCTTACTCTCTCTCTCACATGCACACAAGTGTACAAGCATACATGCCCTATGGGGGAAAAAAAAACGATGACCAGACTGCTCTACTCAAGGAACTTGATCAGCACGGAGCACCATGACCTGCCAAATTAGGGACAGGGGAATGCTATTAATGAATTAGGCTCCATAGTAGATACCGTGCTGAGGTTAACTCAGGGCCCCAGAGTCATTTACAATAAGCATGACTCATTTGTGGCAGGAGAGCCTCACTGATCCAGGGAGTTTAGGAAGGAGTGTGTCTAGAAATACATCCCAGGAAGTGGGGCAGAGACCCAGTTCCACTTCACTGCCCACACCTTACAGAAGGCCAGAGAACCTGGTCAAGTCAGACTCTGGGCTACATGGAAGGTAGCTCCAGAAAACTCTAGTCCATGGTTTGCTTATTGTTATCACTAATGATAGCAACAAAAACATCACCAGATCACTGGACACATGGAAAGAAGGAGCACAGTGTCTCCTTTCTCAGAGGAGGAAGATTTCTGAGCTGTGGCTGGGTCCAAAAGGGTGACGGGCAGAGACAAGAGCCCTGTTGTGTTAATCAATCAGGAGAAAGCGAGCTTCTCACCATCACTCTGTCGCCTTAATTAAAAGAACCCAGGGCACTACCAAGTTCTTTCGAGCCTCAGATAAAAGCACTAGGAAGTGTGAAATTTAATATTTATTGTTAAATTTGACATGTTGATTTTTTAAATAGTATTTTATTTAAAGAGAGAGAGAGAGAAAGCATGATATATAGCCAAAGAAGTCAAATAAGGCACTACAGAAGATGTGCCATATACATACAAGTAAGCCCTAAGTATACTCCTTTGGGTCTCGAATACAGCAAGAGCCGGAAGAGTCTGTACTTTGAAGGCCTCTATAAATGGCCTTTCTTGGGACAAGCAGTTAGCATAATGGCTACGTGGCTGGACTCCCATGTAGTTGACTGCGGTTTGGGTCCCGGACCCAGTGGCTTAAAACTCACGCCAGGCACTTGTGCTTGCATGCCCAAGATCCCGAGAGGAGAATGGAGGAGAAGGGATTGCGGCATGGCCATTGCCCCTGGGGGGTGATTTCTCACTTTCTGTCTGTCTCTCTCTGTCTGGCAAGCATACACACCCTATAGCAAAAACCTCTTAAAAAAAAAAAAAAGCCTACATCACAGGAGCCATGGAGCTGTCTCTGGATGAAGGCCTGTTCCATTCCTTTCCACCTCTCCAGCCGAGTATTGTATGCTGGATGCCGAATTATCAGGTG
>NW_006159849.1:8751481-8757303 GCF_000334495.1 Tupaia belangeri chinensis | reverse complement strand
TGTCTGCGCAGCAAACCACCCCTATAGCAAAAACCTCTTAAAAAGAAAAAAAAAAAAAAAAAGGCCTTTCTTCATTCTCCTCCTTCCAAGCTAGTGCTCTATGCAATCTCAAGACCAAACCTCAAGCACCCTGCTCTGATTCATTCCTTCTCAACCTCAGGAAGCCTGCTATATTTGAGGAGAGCAGTCTTATTTCTGGTATTTTCTTTATTCTCACCTGCCTTCTTTTACATTTATATTTTCCATGCCCCTGGCAAATTCAAACTAAAATCTTAAAAGACATAAAAGCAACCTCAGTGAACTAGATTTCTGACGGTCCAAAACATTCCCTATGGCATCTTGAAAGCGCAGAATTAGAAGAGAGACTTGTCTCATTATGGTTTTTCCAAAGCAACTCTCCCAACCTAACTCTTATAAACCATTTAAAAGTTCAAATTTACACCAGGCTCTTTCTACTGCTATATCAGTTATGAATAAGATCATCTTCTAGTAGCAGAAAGACTAACAATAGTACAGCTAAATAAGGCTTTATTGTCTTCACACAACAGAAAGTGAAAACATAGAAACCCCAGTGCTCAACAATGACTCACTAAAGTCAAAGACCCAAAGTTTTATTGCTAGGCTCAGCTATTTCTTATGATGCTACTTGTTTCATGGTCACAAAATAGCTGCTGCACCTCCAGGCATCACAATCACGTTCAAGACAGGAAAAAGAGAGGAAGGTTTAAAACAAAATAGTAGAAAGAAGCAACCACATCTCTGTATTTTATCAAAAAAGCAAAACATCTTCCCAATACACCATTCTGACCTCCAGCAGGTTTCTTTCATTTCTTGTCCCAACTGAGTCTCATGGTTGCTTCTAACTTCAAGGGAGACTAGAACTATGTATAGTTGGCTTTCTAGTCTCAGTATGGGAAGAGGAAACTGGAGAGTGGGGCTGCAAAGAGCTTTTAGTAAAGCCAGTCAACGATATCTGTCAGCCACAACCCCAGCCCAGAAATTTTTGAGTACTTATAAAACACCATGCTCTGGGCAGCTGGCCTTGCTTTGATATGGCTATTTTCTTGACTTTGTAGGTTCTGTAATTCTAATCAGTGCCTGCAGTAAACTAGGTACACTCATGTGAACTCAGAGACCCATAGTAAATCTAACTTAGAGAAACAGAACAGTGATACAAGTTACTTAATTGGATTTGTGTTTCATTTGAGACTCAGTAAAAGAAAGAAAGAGAAAGAAAGAAAGAAAGAAAGAAAGAAAGAAAGAAAGAAAGAAAGAAAGAAAGAAAGAAAGAAAGAAAGAAAGAAAGAAAAAGGAAAGGAAAGGAAAGGAAAGGAAAGGAGGAAGGAAGGAAGGAAGGAAGGAAGGAAGGAAGGAAGGAAGGAAGGAAGGAAAGAAAAAGAAAGAAAGAAAAAAATCTATCCTCTTTTCCTGACATTAGTTTATATTAGGGATGCCATTAGGCTCACAAATGAGGTGTCATCACATTCACTTTGCCTCATGGATCTCTTTTTGTTTTCCACAGAACTCTTCATAACTGATGATGAACTCAAGAAAGTACATGACTTCGAAGAACAATGCATAGAGGAATATTTCAGGGAAAAGGATGATCGATTCAACTCCTCCAATGATGAGAGGATACGGGTGACATCAGAAAGGTGTGTTCTGTGGGCGCATGGCTCCCACAGGGGTTTTATGCCATCGTGGGCTTTATCAATTGAGTTTGTCCACACAACTACAAAACGGACCCCTTGGGTTTCTTTCTATTGTCCAAGAAATCATGGAGCTTATGAGAAAGCAGAGTATTGTCTAAAATGCCAGACTTCCAGATCCTAAACTTCTGCAGCGAACAGCCACAGCTGCCTTCCTGGACAGCAGAGATTATTGAGTCCAGGATGAGGTGGAGGGTGTAAGTTTGGATAAGAAATTGAGAAGTTCTGACTCAGACACAAGCCAAGTGAGTCCCAGCCTGACTCTGGACTCTCCCACAGGTTTGGTTGGAATTTCCTATTGGCTGACACTTTTTTTCCTCAGAATTACTTTGGTTTTGCTTTATATAGAACAAACTTTAAAGCAAATTAATAAATAAATAAAAGCAAATTTTTCTACCTGGGGGTTATATCTTTGAGATCTTATTGATCAACTAATTAGTATAGCCTATAAGAAAAATCTGCAAAAAAAAGACAGGAGAATCCTTTATATCTAATAACTCGAGCTTATGCAAGTGCACTTACATTTTCTTATTTTTCTATAAACTAACAAAGATGTCACTCTGTTGGATCAGTGGAAAAGTCATGACGCATTTTTGCATTGAAAAACAAAAATAATGTTATGACTTTTCCAATGATCTGAGAGCTGGCACAGTCAAACCCAGCATTTGGGAACCACTGTTCTTATTTATTTCTTTCTTTTGAATTTTCTAGTGGGTATGTGCATTCACCAGAAAGAGACCGAGAGGGAGAAAGTACCCCCACTGGGATTTGGCCATACTACAATCCCTTTTCCATTTCTCTATCCCTTCAGGATTTTGAACATGCATGCCTATACACTGAGCATGTTTTTGTTTTTTTATTTTTTTCTTATTCTGTGTGTTTATTGGCCAGAAGGTACATGTGCTTGCCAGAGAAACACAGAGAGATAGCACTCCCCAGTGAGGTGTGGTCATGCCAGGATCCCTTCCCCATCATTCCTTCATCCCACCTGGATTTTAGACACATATGTACATGTACCCAGCATGTCCCTCAAACTGCTAGAGTCAGGGTTCAAACTACGATCAGCCATGTAGGACCTGGCTCGCTTAACAACTAGGCTACAAGTGGTTTTTCAAGCTGCCAGGGTCCTCAGCATGTTTTTCAAGTTGCTGGGACCAGAATTCAAACTGTGCAGTCGGCCTTGTGAGATTTGGCTTCGTTAACCATTAGGCCATGGGGCCAACCCAGGTAACAGTGTTCTGAGGAACATCCAAAGTGCTAGAAATCATTGGTAATAACTTTAAATTGTAAGCATTTGTGAGAAAGATAGTAGAAACAAATTATAAATAGTATAAAAGGGCATGAAACATGGATGACTTTAGTCAATATGACTCATACTTCTAGTCCCCTCTAGTTTTTAATGCAATGACATTTTGTCTGATTATCCACTTCAAGCGTTCTCTAGTGACTATAGAAATTACATAAATGGCTTTTTTCTTTTTTTTTTCTCTTTGTCCCTGGACCTTTATTTCTTTAAAGAATGCAGTCTAGATAAGTAGGTATATGTGCATACGCCATTGAATGAGTGTATCCATAGATACCTAGCCAATATTAATAAAATTCAAAAACATGCACAGATTTCATACACATCTGTCACTGCAAAACAGAGTATTTTATGACGATATTATGTGAACTGATTTTTCTGTCAAACTGAAAATCTGAAGATCTCTCTCATTCTAAAGCCTGCAAAAGCTATTTTTTAACAGATACACAGCCATGCATTTCCCTGAAAACTGTGCTGTGTGGACATATTATCCATTGCCTAGACACATTTCCAGAGCATATGTCTATGGTTCTTTGAAATTCAGCATAGCCGTAGACCTGGGAGGGAAGAAAGGCAAGTGGGAAGGAAGATTAAGGTGCAAGGAAGCCTTTCCCTCTCTGGGGAACCAGAATGAAGCAGTGCAGACACCAGTGGACATAAGTATATTGTGACCTTGTCGCCCATTCCTTCTGGGAAGAAACAGTGGAACTATGATGTCTCCACCTGAGCCTCTCACTTCACAACCATACACTATTTTTTGGTTTTGGGTTTTTTTTTTTTCCTTTCAGATTTTTGCCACAAGGCACGTACACTCGCCAGAGAGAGATGGAGAGACAGGGAAAGTGAGAAATCATCCCCCAGTGGAACAACCAGACTGGAATCCCTTCTCCTCCATTCTTTTCTCACGATTTTGGGCGCACACACAGACACACACACACACACACACACACACACACACACAGAGCATGTTTTTCAAGCTACTAGGTCCAGAAATCAAACTGCAGAGTCAGCCATGTGGGATCCAGCACTTTAACCACCACACCACCTGCTGTCTCCACAGCTGCAAACTTTTATAGACTACTTCTTCACCCCAGTCCCTGTTCTTCTAGTAGTTACAGAGCCTCATCCTCAACAAGGATGACCAAGGTGAGCAATTCCTAGAAACCCAGGACAGAGTGTAGACCCCTCCAGCCTGTGTGCCAGGCATTAGATGGAACTATGTCAGTCTAATGGTGCATATGTGTCTAAAATTCAGGTGGGATGAAGGAATGATGGGGAAGGGATTGTGACATGACAACACCTCCCTCACCTATTACTGGAGGACCAAGATAACTTCATAACAAGCCAGAGATGTAATCTAAGCCCAGACCTCACTCTGCTTCTGTTGCTTTTGTCTGTTTGTTTGGAGATTTCATTTTTGTGGTTGTTGTTGTTTGGGGCTTGGGGGATTTTTTTGAGGGGATGGATTCGTGTGTGTGTGTGTGTGTGAAAAAGAGAGAGTTTCTTTTTACAATTGTAAATACAGCAAATTCAACACTGGACTTTTACTCAGCACAATAGAAACACCAAGGGGCACACAGGGAACAGAGATCAATTGGCCAGGGGAAGGGTGGGTCTATTTTACCTATCTCACACCTCCTGTGGGACATTCCCTTTCTGAGTAGAATGGCGGCAGGTGAGACCCTCTATCCTAATGTGCCTACATTTGCTAGATAAATAGATGATAGATAGAGTGACTGATAGACATACGCGTGTGCATGTGTAGATACACATTTGAGTAGGTACATGTGTTTGAATTGACCTAAGTGTATATATTCTGTTAGGCTTTTGGGCAAGTCATGGCAGGTTTTTGCATAGAAAAACATTTTTTTTAAATGTCATAACTTTCCCAACAACCTGATATATAGTCATCCCTCAATATTCATGGGAGGCTGGTTCCTGGACCCACCCATGAATACCAAAATCTATAGATACTGAAGTCTCTTACAAATCACAGTATTTGATACAATATCACAGTGTTTGCATATAACCCATGCACACCTTCCTGAATATTTTATGTCATGTCTAGATTACTTGTAAGTAATCTTAGCATAAGATAAGGGAAAAGGAAAATACAGAGATAAATGTCTTCGATATTTCTCTTTCAGGGAACCACCTCTTCCCCACTTGATAACAATCAGTATGGTCTAACTACATCCAGGGACAGTTGATATGCAGGATATTATGTAATTCTAACTTCCTGTTAGACAACCCTATTACAGAAATTTCAACCAGAAATATTAAGAGCTGACTGTTAGCTCTTCTGAAAGACTTGGGTAAGGGGTTTCTTTACAAAATGAGCTATCCCCCCCCCCCTGCCACTGTCTTTAAAATATAATTTAACACACAAGTTATATATGACTCTTATGAGAAAAACAAAGATAGCATTTCTAATAAGTTCCCAAGCGATGCTAATGTTGCTATTGCTGGTCTAAGGACCATGCTTGGAGAACCACTAAGGGAGCCCAGAGCACAAGCTGAAGTCCACTTTTGGAAGAGGATGGTGCAGAGTGATTTGCTGTAGAGCATGTAAAATCTTGACATCTGAGCCAGCAGGTGACACAAAGGTTAAGACAATTGAACCCCACATGGCCAGTAGAGCTGTTCAAATCTTGGACCCATGAACCAGCAGATGGCATAATGGTTATATCATTGGACTCCCACATAGTCGACCATGGTTTGAGTCCCAGATTTAGCAGCCTAAAACTTACACTGGGTGCATGTGCATGCATGCCCAAGATCCTGAGAGGAGAATGGAAGAGAAGGGATTG
>NW_006159849.1:8748287-8751463 GCF_000334495.1 Tupaia belangeri chinensis | reverse complement strand
GGGAGGGTGCGGGCGCGCTCCCCTTCCGGGGGGGGGGGGGGGGGGGTGATTTCTCACTCTCTGTCTCTCTGTCTTTTTCCCATGAGCACATGCACCCTACAGCAAAAATCTCTCTTAAGAAAAAAAAAATCCCAGACCGGCGACTTAAGAATCATGCTAGATGTGTGCATCTATCCCCAGAGTCCTCAGAAGAGACCAAAGAAGGGATTGTGGCATGACCATCCCCCAGGAGATGTCTTGCTTTCCCTTTCTGTTTCTCTCTAGTGAGCACATGAGCCTGACAGCAAATATTAAAAAAAGAAAAGAAGAAGAAAAATCTTGGCACATGGAAACAATTCTAGAGGTCATTGAGTACAGATTGCTTGTACCCAAAGCAGTTTCCTTCACATTGTTTCCTTCACATGCCTGATCAATGGCTACTCAACAAGCATGTCCTGAGCAGCTGGCATGAACATTGCCTGGGTTGGGAGGAGGTAATAGAGGGATTCCACTTTAAAAGAATCTACTGTCTGGTTACACCCAATCTCCTCTTTGAACACCTCCTGGAAAAGGGAAGAGCATGCCACATTTAGAAATGGATAGAGAAAAAGATGTTATTCTTTCTTTCTAAAGAAATAACTCACATATATGAAATCCCTATCATCTCCCTTCTTTGCTACATCTTTTCCAAATGAAACATTTCAAGATCTTGTAACTATTTATCACACATTCTAACAAAGCTCCCCCTACCCTGTTTGCTGTTTCAATATGCACTTTAAATTGTCAACATCACCCTTTACAGGTGTGCCTACACTGGACTCAACTCCCTGTGTTGTAATTAAAGCCTAGTTAATTCCTTCATTCATGTACCTTTCTTTGCATTTCCGGAAATATTTATTTTTTCAGTTCTTTTTTTTTTTAACTTTTTTTTTTTTTAGAGGTTTTCGCCATAGGGTGCGTGCACTCACCAGAGAGACAGAGAGATAGAAAGCGAGAAATCACCCCCCAGGGGGGATGGTCACACCACAATCCCTTCTCTTCCACTCTCCTCTCGGGATCTTGGGCACGCACGCACACGCGCCCGGCGTGAGTTTTAAGCCACCAGGTCCAGGATTCGAACCGCGGTCAACTACGTGGGAGTCCTGCGACATAACCATTACGCTAACAGCTGGTCCCTGTTTTTTCAGTTCTTAAGTGTTCTTATTCTTGTTTTTGTAAAGGCTTATGTTTTATTATTTATTTTTACTTTTTTGAGCACCTGCTCTACTGAGCTAGTACTTACACAGTAGCATGAGCAGGTCTTTCCGTGGTATAGTGGCAAGAACACAGTGTAATGGCAGATGTGATACTCATGCTGCAGGCACTAGCTGGGACCTTGCGCAACTCCTCTCAACCTGTGTCCCCATCCGTATTGTTCCCTAACTGTGGAGTACTAAAAGTTACTGAACTAGCATATATGAGACATTGTGTTCTCATAAACGGTGGTCGTTATTGTTATTTTTTGGTTACACATTTTATGTGTTATAAGATTGCATTGCAATTCTCAGAGCCATGTCATGTTCTTTGACTCAGAGTGAGCTTCCAATAAATTAGAACCAGGGCTTTTTTTCACATGAGCTGGTTGCAGTATGCTCAAACTTCTTCCAAAATGTCTGTTTTAACTTAAAATCTAGACTTAATATTCATTGCTGTGAAATTTTCCCCTAATTTCCTCCCCCCCCCCCTCTTGTCCCATTTCCCCCCAATTTCCCCCCCCCCCCCCCCTTTGGCTCATTAGTCCAGCACTTTAAGGATGTTGGAATCCTGGACTGATCATCTAGTATATTGAGCTTTAATCCTCTTCATTTGATGCTATATTTTGTTTAATAACCACATTTAGTGTGTTTTCAACATAGTTCGTCAGATCAGGCCAAGCGAGCCAAGACAGAGGCTCCTGGCACAGCTCCAGAAATCCTTTTCCTGATGACATCAGCCTAGCCATCTGGGACCCACCTTGCTCCAAGGGGCCCAGTGTGCCAGCCTCCTTCCAAAAGCTGTGCTGTAGTTTATCACAAATATTGTCTGTTTGTGTCCATCTATCTGTCTAAATTGCCAAAAAAGAAACAAGATTAATAGTGATCTCATGCAGTCCCCTGTTAACTAGCCTTATCTTTTAAGAGGGTGTGTGTGTGCTCACCAGACAGAGACAGAGATAGGGGAGAGAGAGAGAAAGTACACCCCCACACACACAAAAGATAGGCATGGTCACACCTCAATCCTTTCTGCTCTACTTCTCCATCCTGCCGAGATTTGGGACATTCATGCACACAAACATGTTTTCCAAGCTGCCAGAGATTTGAACCACAGTTAATCATTCAGGACACAGCTCCCTTGACTACTAGGCCATGGGGTTTGCCTTCTCTTTCTTTTTTTTTTAATTTTTTTATTTTTTTGCCAGAGGTCATGTATGTTCACAAAGAGAAACAGAGAGAGAGGGAAGTGAGGAAAGCACTCCCCATGTGGCATGGTCACCACAATTGCTTCTCCTCCATTCTCTCCCTCCTTTGGGGATTTGGGGTATACATACACATGCACCCGGCATGTCTCTCAAGTCACCAGGTTCAGGATTCGAACTGCATAGTCGGCCAAGTGGGATCCAGCCACCTTAACCACCATGCCACAGGCTGGCCCAGCCTCCCCTATCTTTCAAAAAAAAAAAAAAGAAAACCTCTTAAACTCCGTTTAATTAGCACTGCTAAACCATCTTATAATGCTGCCCAGAATTTTTGTCCAACTTACATAATTTCTAAAATCTAAGAATTTTGAATATCAGGAACAACTTTTCCTATCTCCAGTTTCCTAACATTTTTCCCCATTGTTTTTTCTTTAAATTTATTTATTTATGTTCATTCACTATACATCATCACAGCAAACAAAATGAGATTTCCCATCCAGAATACACTGTATATTGGCTCAATCAAGCACATCAACATACATGTTATTGTCAACAAACAATTTTCCATTTCCTATTTCCCGTATATTTTCTTATTTTTGCCATTCTTGATTCCCTGTCTCTCACCATCTGCCATGTCCCACCCTCTTCCCACACTGTCTCTGATATCCATGGTTGCTTTCTATGCCTTTCCCCCCATTTTATTTATTCACTAAAGAACTTAATTAATCTAAATATTTCCAATAGCAAGCGCAGCTGATATATA
>NW_006159849.1:8747983-8748237 GCF_000334495.1 Tupaia belangeri chinensis | reverse complement strand
ACAACAAAGTAGCACCCAGCTGGGACTATATAGCTTACTGCAGTCCTCAAATATGCATTTTTTTAATTTCATGAAAAATAGTTTTCATGATTTTTTTCTCCTGAAATTTTTTTAATTAATTAGTTTACATTCATCCCCTAATCATCATCACAGCATACATAAAATGGTTATCCATCCAGAATATACTGCGTAGTGGCTTAATCATGTATGTTATCAATAATTTTCCATTTCTAGTTTCATATATATATATATAT
>NW_006159849.1:8726050-8747861 GCF_000334495.1 Tupaia belangeri chinensis | reverse complement strand
TGACAGCTCAAGACAGGACAAAAACTCTTAAAACCAGACAACAAAGCCTAGAAGAAAAGCAGCAATATTTTAGTCAAAAGTCACAGAATGCTATTTCACCAGTTCAGTCTTAATCTATCTTCTGTTGTGGTTCAATCTTCCTGATTGAATTCTGGGATATAATATGCAACTCCAGACTTGTCCCTACGATTAAGTTGGGCATTTTCTTAGTTTTTGAACTCTTATTTCTGTGTGACTACATTTAATTTTCCTGACATAGCCCTCCCTTGAGAACTTCTTAGAGATCTAGTCTGGTGCTGGTAAATTCTTTCAGGTTTTGTTTATCTGAGAATGTTCTTGTCATTTCTTCCCATATGAAGGACAACCTTGCTGGGTACAGTATTCTTGGTTGTAATTGCTTTTCCCTTAACACTTTGAATATATTTTCCCATTCTTTCCTTGTTTGCATTGTTTCCAATGAGAGATCTGCTGTTAGTCTGATGAGATATCCTCTGTAGGTAACTTGCTGTTTCTCTCTTGCCAGTCTTAGTATCTTGTCTTTGTCTATGGTTTTGGTCAGTCTGGCTATAGTGTATCTTGGAGAAGATCTTGGGTTGGTTCTATTTGGGGTCCTTTGTATTTCTTGGGATTGGATCTTTGAGTGCCTCTCCAGGTTTGGAAAGTTTTCATGCAGGATTTCATGGAATAGATTATCAATGCCCTTATGAGTCTCTTCACCTTCTGGGATGCCAATTATCCAGATGTTTGGACGTTTGATGGTATCTAGTATTTCTCGTATATTATTCTCAAATTTGTGGGCAATTTTCTCAATCTTTGTGGTGAAATTTTCTAGGCCAGCACTTTTCTCTTCTACGTATGAGATTCTATTTTCTGTATGATCTAGTCTGCTTTTAATACTTTCAAGAGAGATTTTGACTTCCTGTATTATAGTCTTTATCTCTAACAATTCCATTTGATTATTTTGTAAAGTGTGTAATTCCTCTTTCAGATCTTGCAAGAATTTCCTCACCTCCTGGCACTCACCAGCTCCTTTCTCCATTCTCTTCTACAGTTCATTGTCTCTCTTCTCTTCCATCTCTGTTAGCTTTGCCATTATGAATGTTCTGAATTCTTTATCACACGTTTCCATGATTTCCATTGAACATCTGTTGATGAAGAGGAGCTATTCTTTTTCCTTAGAGGAGAGATATTTTCTTGCTTTCACATATTTCTTGTGGTCCTGTGGTAATTTCTAGTCATCGGATGGATGTTGTGTTTCTTCCCAAACTTGGAGTTCAATCTGAGCATCCAGGAGCATGCAGAAAAGGAAACAGAGAGAGAGAAACAACAGCAACAAAAACAACAAGAAACAGAGAAAAAGACAAGAAAAAAAAAACTAAAAAAAAAAAAACTAAAAAAATTGTTATTTTTTTTTAAAAGTAAAAAATTAGAAAACCACACAGCATGCTTACACACTGTGTAAAATCACTAGTTCTCAGTAGCCATGAAGGGGTCTTCTGTGGCCTATGCCCTTACCTTTTCTGGGTTGGGAGGGGAAGAGAGGATTATTAACAAGATAAAAGGAAAGGAGGGACTGAGAGCCCAGAAACTGCTTAACTTTAAAAATTTTTAAAAAGGAAAAATTACAAAAAAAAAAAAAAAGAGGACAGAAACAGAGACAGAGGTAGAGAGAGACAAAGACAGATCCAGAGACAAGAGACTGCAAAGTCTTCTTCCTACCACACAAGTTTGAGGGCTGGAGGCTGAATTATCAGTGGAAAAATCTTCTTTTCTCCTAGACTCCTGAAGTCACTAGTTCTCAGAAGCCATGAAAGGGTCTTCTGTGGCCTCCTCATTGGTTTTTAAAGAGTTCCCACATTCTCTGGTGATTGCAGTTGGCAGTTCTTTTCTGGTTCTGAAGCAAAATTTGCAAACTGGTGATTCATGGGTAGCCTCTGCCCAGAGGCCTGTTTTGTTGCTCTGCAGTGATTGTTCAAATTCATTCTGAATGTCTTAGGGCTGGGTATCCTCTCTGCTGCCACAGAATGAGTCCCTGCCCCAAGCGTCTGACATCTGCCTGCTTCACCCCCATACTGTTTCTTCCACACACCTGACCAGTGGCGATTTAATGATCACATCCTGAGCAACTGGCATGAGCAGGGCCGGGTTAGGAGGAGGGAAGGGGGTACTCCACCATCTAGTTACACAATACATAGGCACTTCAATCTCCATTGGAAGCATCCAGATCATCCTCACCACCTGCCCCCCACCCCCACACACACACATAGAGTTCCACATGTCAGAACAAAGTGTGGTTTATTTTCTCCTTAATGGTAATAATTTATGCAAACTAGAATTTAGTATTATCCCTAGTGCCATCTCTTTTTCTTCCATAGTCATCATACAGTACCTGCACACACACAAGAGTGAGAAGCAGAGAGAAAGCGAGGAAGAAGAGCCCGTCTGCTCAGGTGCCGTCCCCTCCCTCCAGTTCTCCAGCCACTGAATCTTCAGCACGTGCACATATGCTGGGTGTGTTGCAAGCTGACTGTGCAGGGGATTTGAACCACAATCACCATGTGAGATTTGACGTCCCTTGAGTAGCACATTAATACTGTACCATGGAGCCAGCCTTCTTAGTGTAATCTTTTAATATGACATTCTCTCTCTCAAGACAGTGGACTATTTTTTTGCATCTTTTCATTCTACCTAAATCCAAAAAGTGATAGAAACATGATTACTGTTATATTCAACTTGGGGGCAGCAGGTGGCATGGTGGTTAAGGACACTAAACTCCTATATGGTCAACTGCAGTTCAAGCCTTGGACCCAGCAACTTGAAAACTATGCCAGACATGTGTGAATGAATGCCCAAAATCCCAAGAGCAGAATGAAAGAGAAGGGATTTCAGCATAGACATCCCCCTGGGAAAGGGAGTGATTTATCACTTCCTCTCCCTCTCTGTCTCTCTCTGGTGAGTGCATGGGTCCTATGGCAAAAACCTTAAAAATTTTAAATTAAAAAAGAGTATATTCAACTTATAATTTTTGATTATATGGATGAAGTGAAATAACTTGGGATATACACAATTCATAAATAATCAAAAAGAGTACAATAAAAAAAATTGAGCTTTCACCCACCTTAACTTTTTCCACATCTGATCTTTGATCTTTCTATTGATTGAGTTGAGTTTACACTTTTTCCCTTTTACTTCCCAGAGTTAATGAGTAGGATAATTAACCCAGAGGTAAGGGTAAGTGACCTTAAAAGACTTAATAATTCACAAGTTAGATATCAGCCTGTGGATAAGCAAGAATTTGCTTTAGCTGTTCCACATCATTGCTTCTGATTTGAAACCTGTGTCAGTATACCCTTTTCCCTAGTAAGAGCTGTCATGATTGAGTTCATGCAATATGGGATTGCTTTTACCCTCTGTCCATACCCCACTACAGCTCTCAGGGAGCAAATGAAATTTAGAATACCCATGGCCTGTGAATCCTGTTTTCCTTTTTACCACATTTCCTTTAATCACATTTTGAGGTTATCAGAAAAGGAGAAGAAATTCTACAAAATGTTTTTCAAGCTGCTAGGACCAGGATTTGAACCAAGGTTAGTCATGTGGGATTTGCTCCCTTAACTACTTGGCCACAGGGCCTGTCCCAGAGTCTTCTTTTTAATGTCCTTTCCCTCATCTCACTGGCTGGGAAGTTAGTTGTCTTCTTAGCTGAGTTTTGCACCAACCTGTGGAGCCACCCACCCCATGGACACCTGCCACCTCACATGTTTCCAGGACTCCCTTGTAGCCTACTTTTGATCCCCTCCTTAGTTATTCAAAAATGAGTCACTCAACGTCTGGAGATGTAGGAGAGAAGAAGTTAAATAAAGAGTGCCTCCCATAGAACGTCTTCCTTTCCACAACACCTGTCTATTTTTTACTTAGTCATTTTATGTATCTGTATCTATTTCAGTCTATTGTTGTTAATAACTGAAATACCTAAAGTGGGTGCTTTATAAAAATAGAGGTTCATTTAGCTCATGGTTTGGAGGTAAAAGGTCTAGAGGCTGTATCTGATGAGGATGTTTTTGCTGGTGAGTGACATGATTGAAGGCATCACACAGAAAGAGAGCAGGAATACACATGTTTCTATGTCCACGTTTCATAAACCCACCAGACCTCAATTGTGAGGTCCCTCCCAGATGTCTAACCACTTTCCAAAGACTCCACCCTTAGACACCGTAAATTGTCTCTACCTTTGCAATATCATTACAATGGATGGCCTGTCAGATTTTATCAAATGAATTTTAGGAGGAATGCATTCAAACCATAGTCATCTCTATGGGTATTTCTATTGATCCATAACTTCTTATTCTTGTCTTCATTTTATCTCCTAAATTATTTGGTTAGAGTAAGCTCCTGGTGACTACAACTATGACCCACAACTCTTCATTTACTTTTGATTTGTCTTAGGGGCTAGTCCCATGACCCAGTAGTTAAGGAAACCAGATCCCACATGGCTGAACGCAGTTCAAATCCTGGCCCTCAATGGCTTGAAAAACATGCTGGACATGTGTGCATGCACACCCAGAATCCCAATGGGATGGAGAATTAGAGAAGGGATTGTGGTATGTCTGTTCATCACTAAGGGGTACTTGTCTCTCGTGTTCTCTCTCTTCTGTTTCTTTGTCTTTGGCAAGCACGCCCTATGGCAATAAAAAGAAAAGAAAAAAGAAAAAAATCTTGAAAGCAGTTCAGGGCTTTAGGCTGTGTGAAGGGAAGCTGAAATTGAGATTAAGGGGTGCTGAGAGAGGCAGAAATGTGTCCCAAGGCAGGAAAATCCCACCCTCTTACCCATGGCCAGCAGGAAAAGAGTTTTTTTTAAATAGCCTATAAGGTCCTTCAAGAGAGGGAATCCATGGGCCTCTATATATTTTATCTCCTTCTGGCATTGAAGACTATTCCTGCATCACAGCAGTATTACTGTCCTTAACATCCCTCCCACCACCACCTCCGCCACCACCACACGCTGGGGAAACCCAGCTTTCATTCCCACCATTCAGGTGAGCACATTCCGTAGCCGTGGTCTACCTGCAGGTATTTTCCTTCTAAAGATCAGCAGTCAAGTGATTCATGTTGCATATTCAAGGGATTAGAAAAACTATCTTTATCTTCTCTAGAAGAGTTGAGAATGTATCTCATTTAGATTCACCAAAAGATTTGCCTTTGGGCATTTAAAAGTGAAAGTTTGAGCTCACATCATGACGTGGCTTTGGTTTGTCCTTTCCAAGTGAAAAATAGGTACAATTGTATCTTAACCATGTGACCTCTGTCTTTATAAATGGCCAGGCAGACTATGTGACAATTAAAATCAGGTTCATGACCATCATTGACTCAGAACATTTATTGATACCTGGCAGGTACTGAGCTGGCAACATGAAGGTGGAAACAGAAAAAAAAAAAAATTAGACAGACCACACACAAGGATTTCCAGTGGGAAAGGTAGAAGACATCTAGAAACAAATCTGTGATCAGCTACCCAGAGAGAAACAGAAAGAGGTGTAGAGTAATTTACTTATTGATAGATACCCAGTTTTTACTACAAATTACTTTATGCATTCATGGTTTTGCAGTTTCTTGATTTTTGCTCTTCCGTTCTGAATGAAAGGACTGGATTAGATAACATCAACCCCATGTGCCTCAGTAACAGGGACATATTAATTCCTTCAGAAGCACTAAATTCTAAATAGATTATCATGGGTAATAATGACAAAAAAGATTACTGTGTAAATGTAAAATAAAAACAATCCTAGTCCATGGAATACAAGTTTTACATGTGCATCACAATTGAAATAGCTAGGTTCTAAAACTCTATTGCAAAATTCTGGATAAAGTCATTAAAATGCAAAATTCTCATTTTTGTCAGTGACTTTGATAAGTCAATACCCAAATACTTACTTCGGTCATTAGTCCCTGCCCCAAACCACAGCTAGGATGCCAGAGTGGTATAAGAGTGGGACTTTGGCTCCACTCCACTTCAATAAAAACTGTTCCACTTTGGTGTTTATTTATCAGGATTGTACATTGCATTTCATTGAGAGAAAGGGGGATTGGCAGTTAGAAATCACTGAATGAGATAATCTCTAAAGCCTCTTCCAGCTCAGAAAGATTTGGATTCTGTAATTCTCAATGACAGTATCAATGTCATTCCTGTGCAGACCCTCTTGTTACCTGTAATCCCTCAGTTTCCCTCTGATGGCGCCAAGGTGCAGGCACAGCTTTGATTCCCTCGGTCCTTGCTCTTTAAACCCCCAATACAGGAAGCCACCCCAAATGATCCTCATTTTCTCTTCCTTGCACAGAGTGGAGAACATGTCCATGAGGCTGGAGGAAGTCAATGAACGGGAGCACTCCATGAAGGCTTCGCTCCAGACCGTGGACATCCGGCTCGCACAGCTCGAGGACCTCATCGGTCGCATGGCCACTGCCCTGGAGCGTCTGACAGGTCTGGAGAGGGCCGAGTCCAACAAAATCCGCTCTAGGACCTCCTCAGACTGCACGGATGCAGCCTACATCGTCCGCCAGAGCAGCTTCAACAGCCAGGAGGGGAACACCTTCAAACTCCAAGAGAGTATAGACCCTGCAGGTGAGGAGACTATGTCCCCAACTTCTCCAACCTTAATGCCCCGTATGCGAAGCCATTCTTTCTATTCAGTCAATATGAAAGACAAAGGTGGTATAGAAAAGTTGGAAAGTATTTTTAAAGAAAGGTCCCTGAGCCTACACCGGGCTACTAGTTCCCATTCTGTAGCAAAAGAATCCAAAGCTCCTGCAGCCCCTGCAAACACCTTGGCTGTGGTTCCTGATTCCAGAAGACCTTCATCGTGTATAGACATCTATGTCTCTGCCATGGATGAGCTCCACTGTGATATCGACCCTCTGGATAGTTCTATAAACATCCTTGGGCTGGGTGAGCCAAGCTTTTCAGCTCCAGTACCTTCCTCGGCCCCTTCAAGTAGTGCCTATGCAACTCTTGCACCCACAGACAGACCTCCAAGCCGGAGCATTGACTTTGAGGACATCACCTCCGTAGACACTAGATCTTTTTCTTCAGACTACACACACTTCCCAGAATGCCAAAACCCCTGGGATTCAGACCCACCAATGTATCACACCATTGAGCGTTCCAAAAGTAGCCGCTACCTGGCCACCACACCCTTTCTTCTAGAAGAGGCCCCCATTGCGAAATCTCATAGCTTTATGTTTTCTCCTTCGAGGAGCTATTATGCCAACTTTGGGGTGCCCGTGAAAACAGCAGAATATACAAGTATCACAGACTGTATTGACACAAGGTGTGTCAATGCCCCGCAAGCAATTGCTGACAGGGCCACCTTCCCTGGAGGTCTTGGAGACAAAGCAGAAGACTTATCTTGCTGCCACCCCGAGCGAGAAGCAGAACTGAGTCACCCCAGCTCTGACAGTGAGGAGAATGAGGCCAAAAGCCAGAGAGCTACTACAGTGATAGGCACCCAAGAGGGTGATAACACAGACAAAGCCCTGTCCAACAACATCACAGTTCCCAAGATCGAGCGCGCCAACAGCTACTCTGCGGAGGAGCCCACCGCACCATATGCACACACCAGGAAGAGCTTCTCCATCAGTGACAAACTCGACAGGCAACGAAACACAGCAAGCCTGAGAAATCCCTTCCAGAGGAGTAAGTCCTCCAAGCCAGAGGGCCGAGGGGACAGCCTGTCCATGAGGAGACTGTCCAGAACATCGGCTTTTCACAGCTTTGAAAGCAAGCACAACTAAACCTTCTTCACATGCATTGCAGGAGGCTCGAAATCCCACCCTAAAATTCTCCCAACTCTGCCTTTTCCTCCTTTCTTGAATCATACCCGCTTTCTTCTTAGCTGAGCAAAACAAGCAATGCTTTGGGAGGTATTAACTCAAAGGTGACTTCTGGGCTGCAGATCAAGAAAGCATTTGATCTGGCCCAGTGCCAAACACAGGGGATTTAAGGCATGTTCACACTTGCTGGGAAGGGAGGGGAAAAGAGGGGCAGAAGAAGGGTTAGAGATGAATGTGTATCTTCAGTCACAGCAGAAAGTCATGAGAAGTGGGGAACCAAGGGGCTTCAAGCACTCTCCATGCCAGGAGGCTTCTTTGATTTCTGACCATTACCAGGAGTTTTAGGATGCAGGGCTAAGTTGCAAAATAAAATGAAGTAGCCAACCTACAAAATGAGATATTCTAAACTTCCATTCTGTTTTCTTTTCACATTGGCTCCATCACTGATGACTGATGAAGAGCATCCTTTTTATTCAGTGTAAGCCGGCAGCAAGCAGTTCTACCTAACGTCCCACATCCTTCTCATGCCAACACTTCTGTAATTGATCATTATAAAGAAAAACAAGGTAACAGTCCTAGTTCACCTGTCTCTTATATATTCACTTCTGGTGCCACAACTGTTTATCTTTTTTGAAGACAATAAGGGAACAGAAATGCCTTTTTTTGTATTGCAATCCCAATGAAAGAAGAGTTGATGTTAAAAACAAAAGTGAAGTGGTTGATTGTAAACAGCGGGCATTCGAGTAGCGTTGAGCAAGCTCAGGACGAATGTAATTAAATAATTTTATATTTTTAATTTATTTTGTATCTCACCTGTCATCAATGAATTCACTCACGGAATATGTAAGAGAGAACTCAAAGAGATTAAAAAATAAAAAGACAAGCAAACAAAAAAACAACAACAGTGGGCAGAACCAACCTAAAATTGCCATATGGGATATTGTTATGTGCTCCCCCTTCATATCCTGTGTTATGCTGCTGTGTGATCTTCATCGTTTGCATGATTCCACCATGTCCTCTGAACACCTCCAAGATGTAACTGCCAATTTTTTACACCACTCATCACATAAGCATTTTCTATATGAATATATGGTTATATGTGGATATTTTCATACCTAGAGTTTTGCCATCTAATCTGAGCTCAGCATAAATTTAATTGCAGTTTTTCAAGGGCTGGTATCTTTTTTATGGAAATGTCCCAAAGTACTTTTTAAGGAAGTTTAAAAACCATAAATAACCTTAAAACTGACTGGGAGTTTGGTATCAACCCAAAGCCATCAGTTGCAGGCATACCATGAATATTTTTCTTATAGACAGAGTTCTTTTAAAAAAAATAAAAATAGATACAGTAGACCAAAATAGAAAGCAAATAAACCATATACAGAGTTCTATAGTATATGCTGCTTATATACATATATATGCATTCACACAGAGACATATGTTTATATATAGTATATAAACAGTCATATAGAGCTTTCTTAAGAGGCTTGGACTTTTCTATCACCTTGAGGTATAACCGAGCTTTTTTAACATCCAAGAAATTCTACTGAAAATTCAACATGTTATTAGACCAAACGTTGAAATGATAATTTTGTACATCCCTGTGACCTTAACTCTTTCCTCATACCAAACCAGAGTTGTCAAAATGACTCACTAACTGCCCTTTGCCCCTTCTGTCCAAGAGCACTTGCTATTATAATATCTCACTTATTCTGGTTTCTTCTGCAAAACACTAGCACGCCAAGTACAATCTGAACAGACATGCAACTCCAAACCAGTTTTATTACAGACTCTAGAATACAGATAGACATAAACTTCTAGATCAAATTCTGGATTTGAAATGGAATTAAAATTTTAAAAATCACAACCCTAAACTGTCAGATTCCTCCTTGAATCACTGATGTATAAAAGTGAATAAAGCCTTTAAGGAAAATGACTTAATGTTCCTGGTCCTAAAGACTACCTGGCTCTTTTGTTTAGTTATAGGTGTAAACACCAAGTTTTATTTCATTTTGTGAAGTCGATTGAATACATGGACAAAACCTCTAGTCTCTATTAAAAAAAAAATTGGAAGAAAGAAAGGAACTGTCTGTGTAAGCTTTTTCTTTTTTCTTTTTCTTTTTTTTGGTACAAGCTTTTCAAGGTATAGAAAGACTGATGAGATCATGTATATAAAGAATTAAGGAATTCCTTCTTCACTGCTTCGTATTTAGGTCAATCAGTAACAAACATCCAGACTCCTTCATTTATAATTACTCTAGAAACACTTGCCTTTTATTGGGCCTCACATGGCCTCCTTCCCTCTCAGCAAACGTGTTCAGTCTAAGCATTAATCGGTTGTCCTGAAACTTCTTGAGTCATGAATCCCTCAGGGGATCTGATGAAAACTCTGGGCCCTCTCCCCAGCAGGGGAAAAAAATGTACATACATGTATGTGAAGTTGCAATATAACCTTAAAGAGTTTATGACCCCTGGTTCCACATTGATTAGTAATGAGGAAAAGGACCATGTTTGTTCATAATCAATACAGTTGTAAGAGGCACTTTACATTTGAGACCATTTCTCTGTGATTCTCAGGAAGGCCAAGTCTCAGCACTAGAATTTGAACCAAGATTTTCTTCTTTTTGTTCTTTAGATTAGGTGTTGCTAGTTCGATGCACTTATACCTTAACATTTGATGATTTTCAAGTAGCAAGCACACTCACAAAGCTCTCTTTCCGTAAGAGAGTCTGTAGAGAAATTCAGGAAGGAGATGAAACCATTATTCTTTGACCATAGAGCAGGACATCAAGCACTTCCAGGCCCTCATTCAGGACCAGACTGGAAGTAGAGGAAAGAAATTATGAACACAAGCATTCCCTTCCGTCGTGATTTCAGGAGAGAAAACAACAGGACCTGGGAAACTGCACATGTAAAAGTCCTGATCTTGTGCCTGGTTCTTTTGTTGTGCATAAAAATTATGCTCTAACATCTTTTGTGAAGTATGTGAAATATACAAGCCAAATTGAAATGATTTTAGACACAAACTTTATAAACTTCATGAGCCATTTCTCTCCTGTGCACATATGTGTGTGTGTGCTTTTTCAATCCATTCCTTTCCATTTCCGGGTTCTCTGTGCACCGATGTGGCATTGATTCTGTGGCCTTGTACAGTCAGTTTGTGCTCAGCTCATTTATTCCACCCTGTCCCTGATCTAGGGGATGTTAATTACCTGTCTCTGTGAATTAAGCAGCTCACGGGCAGCGAGTTATTGAGAACCGTAAATAAAGTCATAGAGAGCTCAAGGAAGTAATAGCTTCAGTTTAATCATCAGCTTCAAAGGTGCCAATTTTTATATACTGCCATGTGTAATGATTTGTTCTAAATTGCTTGTTCCATTTGAAAAAAAAAATTAAGGATGTTTTATGAAAATGACCATGGACGTCTCCTGATTAACCAACAGATTTTATATTTATAGTTAGGAACTCCCTCCTTGATGGATTTGCACGAGGAGCTGAAAAGCTTGGGTATAATTGTCTTGGCTAGTTTGTGTATTTCTGCAAGCCAAAAGGTGTATCTGTAGTCACAATGCAGCACTTTACAGAACTGGATTTTTTTTTCAAAGTCTAAGCTTCCAGGTTTAGAATATTATTTAGCATTTTGAAATGTCCCCATTGAAAATATATGTGTAAGAATAATCAAACGAGAAAAATGTGCTCATAAAAACACACGATGTGTTTCTTCTGAATGTTCCAATGTATTTTAAAATATGGTTTATATAGATAATATTATGGTCGATACCTGGATAGTACTTTTTTTTTCTTTTTCTTTCTGAGGCTGTACAGTCTAACCTTTCTGAATGTTTGGGCTGTTTAACTTCTACTATTCAGTCGTTCATGATGCTCGATCTATGGGCTTTACCATTCAATATGTTGGGCAATGCTGTATTATAAAACACACGTAAACATGTATGTAACCCGCGTTTAACCCAGCATAGTTGTAGCATGTGGTTGTATTAATGAACGTTACAGGACAGCTTTATAATCAATGATACATCTGTAACATTCAATAAAGAAGCACATGTTGCCAGGATGAATTACGTCCCCAATTCCATGTTCTTTAGAATCCTCATGAAATGGCCATCTTGGTTCCTGCCCTGCTTTGTGTTTTTCCATCCATGTAAAGATCACTGTAAAATATTTGTGTAAGCTGATGTACATCCTCTAACAAGTCTTGCAAGATAAGGTAGGCAAGTTGTGGCTCCGTGGAAGACAAAGTGGCATGTTATGCAAAAGACTATATGAGAAATGAACTTAAGATACTATTTTAAACTCCGGTTGAATTAGCTGTTTGTTTACATCTGCTAACCCAAAGTGGAAGCAGTGTACAGTATTTTATAAATATGTTCATTTAGTACCACTATGTTGTTTCTAGATACAGTGATGCTAGTGTGTAGGTGGTTATATACTTGGCCTAGATATTGCATTATAACTCACTATCCTTTAACAATAACGATGTGATTTAAATGACGTAATCTCTCTCCAAACCCAGTCTTAATTTTGTGTCAACAAAATGCATGCTCTGCCTTATGCATTTCTTTTGACTTTCTAAGACACTGAATATTTTACTATTGCCTGCTCTGATGCTTAAACCAGTTAGGAATTCACTCAAGTTGTTGGGCTTCTTACACGGGGGATCATGTTCAATTTCTAAAATTAAAAACAAAAAACTAACCAAGGGGTTTTTTTAATCTTTCTTTTTAAAGCTCTGAACAACGAATATGAAATCAAGTATTAACCGCAGGGTGTATAGCTATGGGACCCAGAGATGGCAAGCTAATGCCACTCGGGTTTACCAAGGTCTAGGTGTCGTGCATCTGTGATATATGAAAGACATATTTTTGATTCTTTAGGGCTACTGGGTGCAAATTGCTAAGCCAAGGATAAGAGTAAAAAGTCCATTCATGACAGTGCATGGTGTGCAGGTCACTGGATGAGTGGTCCAGTGATAGGACATGACCTCCCTCATCTTGGGATTTTCTCACTTCGTGAATGTATGGCCTGGAGGCAGGAGGTGGGTGATTGGATGCCTGGTAACTGAAGTTTAGTCTTTGAAGAAGTCACTATTTCATTATTAGAACCCATTCAACATCTGGAAAAGACAGGAGCCAGTGTGCAGTCTTATAAAGAACTGCTCCAAAAAGCGAAGAGAGAAAGCTTTTCTCTCCGCCTACACTGACCTAAGCTTTCTCTTTTTACAAGTCAAACATTCTGTCACTCAAATTGGAATCAACCAAAGTACAGGTTGGTTCTGATTTAAGATAAACGAAATTTTTCTCTTTTCCTTTTTTTAAAAATCCATTCAGAAGGTACTTTTATTGTGTTCCCTTTTCTCTGATTATTCCCTTGCACTTCTCGTGCTAATGAAATAAGTGTGACGATTTCCATGTGTTGCATAACAGAGGATCTCAGTGACCAAGTAACCTTGATGACAGTTAAGGATGAGGTGGATTTTCCCTTCCCTCACTGACCTAGTTACCAGCCACCTTCCTGCTCCAGCCCACTGTGCATTTGCACCATGTGGAAAAAGCATGTGTATGGCTAGAAGTCCATGTGCTTTCTGAAGAGCCAACGCCAATCATGACCCCAGCCTTCCTCTGGAGGAGACAGGCTGCTGAGAACTGCGGAATTCTTGGGGAAATTCAGCCTTGAGCCTGGATGTGCAGCTTCCTTCATCCCCTTTAGTTTTTCTTTTAGTTCAACACTAGCTGCTTTTTTGCCAGACCAACAGACAGTTGCTCCCATTACCTCGCTGCCTTGCGTGCCCTGGCACTGTAGGCTGAGACGGCAGCTACTTGGAAGAAGCCAAACACTTAGACTTTATCCCAGGACACATCTTCCCACCAACTTAGCCTCCTTCTAACTCTGTGTTCCTAAATCGGCTGGTGTTTGCATCTGCTTTATCCAATTCTTTGCCACTCTGAGTCCCGAAAGAGCCCCTCTCATCTTGACAATAGCGTCCCACGCATCAGAACCAGCCGTCTGCATCCAGATTGAAGGGTCGCAAACTCAAATACATGGAGGGGTTGAATCCAGGACACAAATGGCTGAACTGGGCTGGTGGAAGAAAACAGAAGTAGGATTGGTAAGGCATGAGAGAATATGTATCCCACCACAAAGACATTCAACTTCAGGTTTTCAAACACTGGGCTAGCCAAACAAAGGTGTCTGCTAGGAGCATTCAGTCCCAAAGGCAATAATTTGGGACCCCTGATTTAGAGCCAACCAGATTCCTGATTCCAACTTACTGAGTGTACACACAAAATACACTGAGCACTGAGGTGGGTGGGAGGAACTTGCCCTATCTGGGGTTGTCCATGCTCTCCTGAATGATATCTGCACGTATTTTTGTCCGCCACATCATTCTGAACCCAAATGCAGGATCTTTATGAGGTAGCAAGGAAAGAACACCATAGCATTGTCTGAAGACTCACCTGCTTCCTGCCACCACAGCATCTGACCTGAGTTTATATTGCTGCTACCACTATGTAAAACAGTACATGCAGTATACTATACTCATAGCTGTTTCATGATATAGAATTTAGCCTCTCATTTGTAAACATCCTAACCATAGTTTATAACGGGGGAAATTATTCAGATATCATTTTTAAATGAATTCCTATAAATACAATGATTTTGAAATTGGGTTTGCTAAATATATGTACATCTTTTCTTTCTTTGTGTATGGATAGACAGCGGTTTGCATATCTATCGACACTATAAATATATATAAGTCCTTAGAGGAATTGTTCTTTTCTAAAGGTCTATTATTGGATTCACAATGCACTTTGAGCTTGTTTGTTTAGATATATAATTCGAAGCAGAAGTTGGCAGATACCACGGGAAAAACTTTCTGAAATTTCTGTAACAAATGTTTTGCAATAAAAAAAAAAAAACTCAGTAGTTTAAAACATAACTTGGACTTCTCTGTGCACTTATTTCTTGCCATCTGATCTCCGCCCTCCACATGCTAAGAACTTTTGGTGTACATAGAGATCACTGCTCCATGCGTTACTTGTTTCAGTAGAACAGAAGTGAAAACTGGTAGTCTTTGGTTCATATATAACCAGCCAAATGGTTCTTATTTTTCTTTTGAATCATTTAAAAACTGATAGATTTCATATCTAATTCCAGATTTCTGACTTTTCTTGAAAAACCTGAAGGAACAGTCATTTGAGACCTTGTATTCCCACACAGCCAAATCATGGCATCACGGATATACCCTCAGAAGGACCATGTTCTAGTCCCTCCCACCCCCTACTGCCTTTCACTTCTGGTTTCCTTCACTCATTAACGTTACCTGAAAGGGCCCAAGATGCACAGATGGGATAAAATTCAACTCGTGACAGTGGGTGAATTTATGAGTAAGAATATGGAGCTCTATAATCTTCCTAATATCTTTTAAAATAAAGAAACTAGATTTAAGAATTATTTCAAAACAACATACATGTTGATCAATGGGAGAAGAAAATCGATTCTGACACATTATGGAGCCATTAAAATGAATTAAGTCTTTGTTAACATGAATGAATGACAAGAGTATTTAAGTATTTTTAAAAGGAAATACAGAGTAACTGTTTTACTCTATTTGGGCTACTGTAACAAAATGCCTAAGACTGGGAAACTGATAAATAATAGAAAAGTATTGCTCACAGTTTTGGAGGCTAAGTCCAGGATCAAGGTGTCAGAAGATCTGGTGTCTGGAAGATCTCACTCTGCTTCCCAGATGGTGCCTCCTCATGTGGTAGAAGGGCCATAAGAGCTCTCTCAAACCTCTTTTTTATTTGTTCGTTTTATTTTATTGATTGATTGATTTGGAGAGGATTTTGCTATAGGGTACGTGCGCTTGCCAGAAAGACAGAGACAAACAGAAAGTGAGAAATCACCCCCCCCCGGGGGGGATGGCCACACCACAACCCCTTCTCCTCCATTCACCTCTCGGGATCTTGGGCACGCATGCACATGTGCCCAGTGTGAGTTTAAGCCACTGTGTCTGGGCCTCAAACTACAGTTGACTACATGGAAGTCCAGCGACATAGCCATTACGCCAACTGCTGGTCCTTCGAACCTCTTTTATAAGGGTACTAGATCCCATTATAAGGGTAGAGTCCTTGTGACTTAATCACTTCCCAAAGGCCACACCTCAATACTATCACACTAGACTTGTTTCCAGGATCTAAATTTGGGAGGACACTAACATTCAGACCATAGCATGGCCTCATCCCATTTTGGGAACTAAATCAACACATACAAGTATGGATATATTTGTATATGAACAGTATAAGATTGTAAGGTTACTACAAAAGAAAAGTTTTGTAAAACTTTTGGGGAAAAGGACTAGCAAGTGGCATGGTGGACTCCCACATGGTTGACCACGGTTTGTAGTCCTGGACCCAGCAGATTGCTTTCTCACTTTCTCTTTCTCTCTGGTGAATACACTTTCCCTATAGCAAATTTTTAAATAGTAGTAGTAATTTATTTAATTAAATAAATAATTCTTAAAAACAACTTTTTTTTTTCAAAATTTAAATACTCTGTAATTACATAGTATTTCTAAATAAAGTTGGTTCAAGTATCAGTAGACATCAAACAGGAGGTTGCTTCCTTTTTGCTATCTATTCAAAAACCTGTTGTAGGCTTCATCACAGTAATCATAAGTTTTGTACTGGCAAGTCATCTCCTCCAAGGAATGGTAAAGTTGGAATAAAAGAAAAAGAAAAATGGTAGCAATGGTTTAACTACTAATGTCATGAAATTGTCATTTTAGGCATAAATATAATCAATGCCTTGTGAGCAGCTACTTTGTTCCTCTGGAAGAACTGAAAATTTTATTAAAAAGGCAAGACAGTCATGACTAAAAAGATAATTGCATGTTTTAGTTATTTAATTAGAGCTGTTGAAAAAATGGGGATGAACAGCCTAAGTTTAGCTCAACATGAAAAGTGTTCAAGTAGAAGCAAAATGGTCACCAGGAAGGCAGGCGATATGTGGATGGCTTCCCGTAACTGGTAGGAAATTGGATAAACTTCTGTATCCTGCCTAAGCCTAAAAGTAGAAGGTGAAAGAGGAATTTCCGAGGTTGGAGACCCACGTGAAAGAAAGTACAGCCACAAGAATAATTGAGGCAAACCAATCTGACCAGGGCAGAGGACTCATTGGCGAGGAGTCAGGAGTAAAACAATGCCTCATATTCACTTCATCTTCTCAGCACCTCTATGAGATTGGCATTATTATTCTTCTGTCTCAGAGAAGAAAGGAGTTCATCATTTTAGACATTAATCCCAGGTTAGAGTTTGGATTTTATTCTGTGATAAGAAAAAAGTGACTAAAGAATTCTGGCAAAAAGGGACCAGCAGCTAGCGTAATGGCTATGTCGCTGGACTCCCATGTAGTCGACCACAGTTCGCATCCTGGACCTGGTGACTTAAACTCACACCGGGCGCGTGTGCGTGCGTGCCCAGGATCCCAAGAGGAGAATGGAGGAGAAGGGATTGCGGCATGGCCGCCCCCCCCCCCCGGGGGGTAATTTCTCACTTTCTGTCTCTATGTTTCTCTCTGTCTGGCGAGTGCACACACCCTGTAGCAAAAAAAAAAAAAAAAGAATTCTGGCAAAAAAAATGGCATATCAAAATATGACACAGGGCCAGCAGGTGGAGCAGTGGTTAAGGTGCTGGACTCCCACATGGCTGACCATGGTTTGAGTCCCAGAGCCTGTGGCTCGAAAATCATGTGAAGCATATGTATGTGCATGCCCAAAATCTCGAGAGGAGAGTAGAGGAGAAGGGACTGTGCTGTGGCCATTACCCCCCCACAATTGGGGGATAATTCCTCCTCACTTTCCCTCTCTCTGTCTCTTTCTCTCTCTCTGATAAGTGCACATGACCTTTAGCAAAAACAAACAAAAATAGAATGGCAGAGGCAGTGGACTGACTCTGGATCCCATGTAAAAAGTGATAAAACCCTGGAACCAGCAGTTAGCGTAATGGCTATGTCGCTGGACTCCCACATAGTCGACCACGGTTCGCATCCAGGAACATGGTGGCTTAAAACTCATGCCAGGCGTGTGTACGTGCGTGCCCAAGATCCCAAGAGGAGAACGGAGGAGAAGGGATTGTGGCGTGGCCATCCCCCCTGGGGGGTGATTTCTCGCTTTCTGTCTCTCTGTCTCTGTCTGTCTGGTGAGCGCACGTGCCCTATAGCAAAAAAATAAAAAATAAAAAATAAAGTGATAAAACCCTATGGGTGAAAAAAGACACTTTGGAGCCAGCCACTGGTGTGGTGGCTAAGGCAACTGGATCTCATACGGCCAATTGCATGATTCAAGTCTCAGACTCAGCAGCTTAAAAAGTGTGCCATCACGCCCAAAATCCAGAGACAAGAATGGAAGGAAAAGGATTGCAATATGGCCGTTTCCCTAGGGGATACTTTCTCACTTCCTTTCTCTCCTGTCAGTGAATGTGCCCTATGGCATTTAAGAAAAAAAAGAGACACTTCGAAGAAATTTCTTAACTAAATTCAAGAAATATTTCTTGGACACCCACGCTTTGAAAACCATGTGACTAAGTGCTAGTCATTTTGTCTGAAGTATATGCTACCTTCTTACTCAGTTTCCTGGTGATCAACTAATCATCCTTTCTCTGGGACTATTTTTTAGTGTGTGCCCAGCTAAGTACCACTTGCCTTGTCCTCCTGCTGACAGCGTGCACACACAGTACAGATGAGCTCTAGCCTTTGGCCACAGCTACAACTTTTAGCTACACCCTTGACTAAGAAGGTATTGACCCAAGGACATCAAATCCGAGCTGTTTCCTGCCCCCTCCCCCCCCACACACACACACACCACACTCACACACTCTCTCTCACACACACACATATACACTTGGGGATTTGGAATAAAGATGAGAGGGGGGGCAATCTCTGAATAATGAAACCACAACTTAAGCATTCAGGGTTTGTTGGCAACCACATTCCAATATATTGGCTGCATTGCAGAGGAAGTCAGTCTGCCGAGAGAGAGAAAGAAATGTAGACCCAGAGAGAGCTGCAAATATAGGAAACGGGAAGAGTTTAGACTCTCCTGGATCATGGCTATAATCCCACTTTGGGGGGTCTAAAGACGTATCAGTATCCATAAAATAAATTCCCCCTGGGCTAGGCCGATGGTCTCCCAAAGATGGCTGTGTCCTAATCCCCAGAATGTTACATAGCAAAAGGATTTTGTAGATGTGATTAAGTTAGGGATCTTTAGCTGAGAAGATTATCCTGCATTATCCAGGTGGACCCGGTGTAATCACAAAGGTTCTTGGGAGAAGGGGAGGTAAGGTAAGAAAGGCTGTGCCACCACCGAAGCAGAGGCTGAAGCGATGCACTTTGAAGATGGATGAAGGGGACGCCAGCCGAGGATCACAGGACATCTCTAAAAACTGGAAAAGACAAGAACAGTCTCCTCCCCTAGAGTCTCCAGAAGGTATCAGGCATGCTGACACCTTGATTTTAGCTCCTTGAGACTCATTTTGGATATCTTACCTCTGGAATTAAAAGAGAATAAATTCTTGTTATCATAATCCACAGAATTTGTTGTGACTTGCAACAATAGCTTATTAATAAACCTTCTTCCACCACCAACTTTTAAAAAAATCAAGTTGGGGTCCTCCTCAGAAAAAAACATCAAATGGCAGATGACACCAGGGCAGCAGCAGGGCCCGGAGGCCCCCAGAGCCCTGGGATAGGAGGCCACAGCAGCTTCAGTGGAGGGTTAGGCAGTAGCCCCATAGCTGGGGTCAGGGTCAGGGCCATGTTCAGGCCATGTCCAGGATGGTGATCCAGGCCAGGACCGAGGCCACGGAACTCGCAGAGGCAAGGCCGAGGACAAGGAGTGGATCTCAGTCACCAAGTTGGGCAGCCTGGTCAAAGACATGAAGATCAAGTCTCTGGAAGAGCTCTGTCTCTTCTCCCTGTCCATCAAGGAGTCTGAGATTATGGACTTTTTCCTGGGAGCCTCTCTGAAGGATGAGATTTTAAATATCATGCCTGTGCAGAAACAGACTCGCGCTGGCCCGCAGAGCAGGTTCAAGGTGTTTGTCGCCATCAGGGACTACAATGGCCACGTTGGTTCGGGCGTGAAGTGCTCCAAGGAGGTGGCCACCACCATCCAAGGGGTCATCATCCTGGCCAAACTCGCCATTGTCTCAGTGCAGAGAGGCTACTGGGGGAACAAGATCGGCAGGCCCCACCCTATCTCTTGCAAGGTGACCAGCGCTGCAGCTCTGTGCTGGTGCACCTCATTCCTGCCTCCAGAGAAACTGGCATTGTCTCAGCCCCTGTGCCCAAGCAGGTGATGATGGTGGCATTGATGACTGCTATACCTCAGCCTGGGGCTGCACCACCACCCACCCTGGGCAACTTCACCAAGGCCACCTTTGATGCCACCCCCAAGACCTACAGCTAGCTATCTAACCCCTGACCTCTGGAAAGAGACCGTGTTCACCAAGTCTCCCTATCAGGAATTCACTGATTCTCGTCAAGATCTACACCAGAGTCTCCATGCAGAGAACCCAGGCTCCAGCTAAGGGTACAACATAGGGTTTTCATAGAAGAAAAATAAAGTGAATTAAGCCTGAAAATAAAAATCAAGTTGGTGTCTATTCCACACAAACACAATACTCCAGGCACTGTATCTTCCCCTTTTGGTATGACAGAGTATGTGCACATACATGTGAGAAAGAAAGCACACTGAACAGGGTCTCATCACACTGCGATCCCCCCCTCCAGCCCTTCAATACCTCGGGATCTTGGGTGCCTGTGCACACTTGGCATGTCCTCAGGCTGACCCAGGGACCTGAACCCACAGTGGGCCACATAGCTTCCTGCACTGCACCTAGTACACTGCAGACTACGTCACCAGGCTGGGCCTACCATGCCTTCTGAATTTTAAGATGCCATGAACTTTAATTAAATCTAACAAATTAATTCCAGATTTGAGGTGAGAGGAAATCACTGCCATTTAAAATATATACATTGATGAAAAAAAGAATCCTGGCTTTAAGATGTGGGGGTAAAATGTGTGCTTAGAATTTAATAAAATAAGGCGATGTAGGCTCCAAGTCACAACTCAACCACCTCTGCCTCTGTGAAGCATTCTCTAACCCACCACAATGGGTGGTCCTTTCTTGATAATGCATCAAGCTTCAACTCATTTCTCTGCCATAGCAATCGTCACTCTCCCTGGTCCAGGTATGTTTTCCTGGTTATCTCCCCAGCCATACTATGCAAGCCTTAGCACAGAGTGGTACCCCACTTGGTGCACGCACATAGAATGAATGAAGAAATGAATGAATGGGCAGTTTCTGCCCTCAGCAAGCTTCCAATCTAATAGAAACACTATACAAACCAAACTTTTCTTTTTTTTTTTTTTTTTTTGAGAGAGATTTTTGCTATAGGGCACATGCACTCGCCAAAGAGAAAGAAGGAGACAGAGAGACAGTAGTTGGCTCTATGGGATCCAGTCCTTAACTACTAGGCCATGAGGCTAGCCCCTAATAAGGTCTTGCCACCATCCTCTCCCGGTCTCAACCAGCCCCAGATCACGGACGCACAGGTGCCCAGTGTCTAAGTGTAGTTTTAATGTACATTAAAATTTATAATAATGGGGCCATCAGGTAACATGGTGGTTAAGGGTGCCAGCACCCTGGCAGCTTGCTTTCTCGCTTTCTCTCTGTCTCTCTGGTCAAATTAAAATAAATAAATTTTTGGTTTTTTGTTGTTCTTGTTGTTGTTGTTACAGGTGCACTGTAATTGTCTTCTGAACATTTTTTATTTAATTAATTTATATTCATTCTCTGAGTATCATCACAGCATATAAAATATGATTCCCCATCCAGAATTTACTGCAGAGTGGCTTAATCATACATGTTCTCGTCACTAATTTTCCATTTCTAGTTATATA
>NW_006159849.1:8706372-8725967 GCF_000334495.1 Tupaia belangeri chinensis | reverse complement strand
TTTTTTTTTTTTTGAAGAGGTTTTTGTTATAGGGTGTGTGCGCTCACCAGAAAGACAGAGACAGAGATAGCGAGAAATCATCCCCCAGGGAGATGGCCACACTGCAATCCCTTCTCCTCCATTCTCCTCTCAGGATCTTGGGCACACACACACACACACACACACGTCCCCAGCATGAGTTTAAGCCACCAGGTCTGGGACTCAAACCGTGGTCGACTACAAGGGGATCCAGCGACATAGCCATTACGCCAATTGCTGGTGCCAATTCACAAAATTTTTTAATCTAACTACTTTCTTTAGCAAGTTCAGCTGGTGTATACATATCTGTGAATACATGTCTGACTTTAGGCATGAAACTCTGAGTAGAATGAATATACTATATGCACCTAGCTGATGTTATATAGCTTACTATGGTCATTAAATAGGTATATTTTTCATTTCAAGAAAAATAATTTTAGCTTTAATAAATCAAAGAATTGCTAAGGAACTTTGCTTAAAATTTAAAGCCAGGGGACCAGCAGTTAGCATAATTGCTATGTCGCTGGACTGTCATGTACTCGACCGTGGTTTGAGTCCCGGACCTGGCAGCTTAAACTCACGTCGGGTGCATGCCCAAGATCCTGAGAGGAGAATGGAGGAGAAGGGATTGCGGCATGGCCATCTCCCCCAGGAAGTGATTTCTCGCTTTCTATCTCTCTGTCTCTCTCTGTCTTTCTGGCGACCACACGCACCCTATCAAATAGTAGGTACATGAACCTATCTCAAGACACGACAAAAATCCTTAAAACCACAAAACAAAGCCTAGAAGAAAATCTGTCATTTTTTTAGTGTTATTTTTTTCTAAAGAATTATTTACTTAATTTCATTTATTTATTCACTTATTTTAATTTAACTATATATATATATATATATATATATATACACACACACATACATATATTATATATGTACATAGAAAGAGAGAGAGAAACTGAGAAAGCAAGCCACCAGGTCCAGGACTTGAACCGTGGTCAGCCATGTGGGAGTGTCTAGCACTTTAACCACCACACCACCTGCTGGTCCCAAAAATCAGTAATATTTTAGTCAAAAGTCATATAATGCCATTTCACCAGTTCAGTCTCATGTACTTTATCTTCTGTTGTACTTTGATCTTCCTGATTAAATTCTAGGATATAATATTCAACTCCAGACTCATCCCTACAATTAAATTGGCCATTTTCTTAGTTTTTGAACCCTTATTTCTGTGTGTCTGTATTTAATTTTCTTGGTATAGCACTCCCTTGAGAACTTCTTGGAGATCTGCTCTGGTGTTGGTAAATTCTTTCAGGTTTTGTTTATCTAAGAATGTTCGTGTCTCTTCTTCCCATATGAAGGATAATCTGGCCAGGTACAGTATTCTTGGCTGATATTGCTTTTCCCTTAATACTTTAAATAAATTTTCTCATTCTTTCCTTGCTCACATTGTTTCTGATGAGAATTCTGCTGCTAGCCTGATGGGATTTCCTTTTTAGGTAACTTGACGTTTCTCTCCTGCCGATCTTAATATCTTGTCTTTGTGATTTTGGTCAATCTGGCTATAATATCTCTGGGAGAAGATCTTCTTGGGTTGATTCTATTTGTCTTGTATTTCTTGGGACTGAATCTTTGAATGCCTTTCTAGGTTTGGAAAGTTTTTTTGCAGGATTTCATGGAACATATTATTAATGCCCTTACGAGTCTCTTCACCTTCTGGGATACCAATTATCCAGATATTTGGATGTTTGATGTAATCTAGTATTTCTCGTATATTATTTAATCTTAGGAAGCAATTTTCTCAGTCTTCATGGTGGATTTTTCTAGGCCAGCGAATCTATCTTCTATATCTGAGATTCTATTTTCTACTGGGGTTGCAATTGTATATTGTGAATGTGATCCAATAAACCTCTATTGAAAGAATCAGTGAACACATAAATGAGTTACAAAAGAAATGAGCAATGAAATGAATGAACAAATGAATGACCATCTTCTGTCTAAATAAATGGCAAAGTGAGATAGACAATACACTTTTCCCTGAAATTAGATCTGAGATAAAAAATGTTTTGGGTCCTAGGACCATAAATGCTTTGCCCACCAAGGTATTTTTTCCCCAGTGTCAATGTGTTGTAATACGCCCTCAGAGAGTTCCCAATCTAACAGATCACTGAAAAGTCAGTACATTTTTGCATGGAAAAATAGTCATGACTTTCCAACAACCCAATAATAACAACATAAAATCCAACAGATGCCTTCTAAGGGACATACATCAGTCCGCATGAAAGCTAACTTGGTCACAGGAAGATGCTACTAACCAGGTGTTCCATTGTAGACTCCTGAGTCACTAATGCTCATGAAGAACTGACGGTAAGAGAAGATGACAGAGAGGAACTGGACTTAGAGGAGAGATCCCCCACAACCCAGAGCAGCTCACAGTTGAAGTAGAGAAACCCTTCAATTCAGCCCCCAGATGCTTAAAGACTCTCCAAAATTATTTAAATGGTAACATTCTTGGGGCCAGCAGGTGGCATAGAGGTTAAGGCACTGGACTTCCATGTGGTTGACTGGAGTTTAAGTCTCGGAACCAGAGGTTTAACACTCATGCCAGGCATGTGTGCATGTGTGCCCAAGATCCCAAGGGGAGAATGGAGAAGAGATTACGAGTGGCCATCCCCCTGGGTGGGGGAGGGGGTGGATTTCTCGCTTTCTGACTCTCTGTCTCTCTGTCTCTCCAGCAAGCACATGCATTCTAGGCCAGCGAATCTATCTTCTATATCTGAGATTCTATTTTCTACTGGGGTTGCAATTGTATATTGTGAATGTGATCCAATAAACCTCTATTGAAAGAATCAGTGAACACATAAATGAGTTACAAAAGAAATGAGCAATGAAATGAATGAACAAATGAATGACCATCTTCTGTCTAAATAAATGGCAAAGTGAGATAGACAATACACTTTTCCCTGAAATTAGATCTGAGATAAAAAATGTTTTGGGTCCTAGGACCATAAATGCTTTGCCCACCAAGGTATTTTTTCCCCAGTGTCAATGTGTTGTAATACGCCCTCAGAGAGTTCCCAATCTAACAGATCACTGAAAAGTCAGTACATTTTTGCATGGAAAAATAGTCATGACTTTCCAACAACCCAATAATAACAACATAAAATCCAACAGATGCCTTCTAAGGGACATACATCAGTCCGCATGAAAGCTAACTTGGTCACAGGAAGATGCTACTAACCAGGTGTTCCATTGTAGACTCCTGAGTCACTAATGCTCATGAAGAACTGACGGTAAGAGAAGATGACAGAGAGGAACTGGACTTAGAGGAGAGATCCCCCACAACCCAGAGCAGCTCACAGTTGAAGTAGAGAAACCCTTCAATTCAGCCCCCAGATGCTTAAAGACTCTCCAAAATTATTTAAATGGTAACATTCTTGGGGCCAGCAGGTGGCATAGAGGTTAAGGCACTGGACTTCCATGTGGTTGACTGGAGTTTAAGTCTCGGAACCAGAGGTTTAACACTCATGCCAGGCATGTGTGCATGTGTGCCCAAGATCCCAAGGGGAGAATGGAGAAGAGATTACGAGTGGCCATCCCCCTGGGTGGGGGAGGGGGTGGATTTCTCGCTTTCTGACTCTCTGTCTCTCTGTCTCTCCAGCAAGCACATGCACCCTATAGCAAACATTTCTCTAAAAAATAAATAAATAAATGGCATCATTCTTGGTGGTAATGATACTCTCACTCTCACACTCACGCCTATTACCCTCGATGTTTCATTTAAAGAATCTATTTTGCTTATCTATTTGGTAAGCACAGCAATGTTTCATCGAATAGAGTGCATTCTCTGTTTCAGGAGGGAAAAAAAAACTAAGCTATCTTTTTTGTATCTGTGTCTATTTTTATTTTTATTTTTAAAAATTTTTTAACAGAGTGAAAGGGTTCAGTAAGGAAGAAAGTGGAAGGGGATGGAAGTTGTTGGCATAGATATTTCTTGATGATTTATTTTTTCCTCAAAACTCATATGTAATCCAGGCAAAAGAACCTAACTGGTTTCCCCCATGTCACTGACTTCTAGAGATTGCAGGGGCTGCTCCTAAATTTGCTTCTTTTCTTAGGAATTTCAACCAGACTTGTCTCTGCTATTTGGGGTTTCTATGCTGACAGCAAAAGCTCCCTAGTGGTTCTATTTCATTCAGCCAATTTTCCTGGGCCATTAGCTCAGTCTGCAGTGGCAGAAAACCAGGTCAGTTCTATAAAGTATACAGATATTCCAAAAATTTCAATAACTGCTTTTGTCCCTGACTTGCTCTCTTGGTTTCTTTGTCTGTTAAATGGGGCTTAGAGATTGGATGAGATCAGTGGTCCTAAATTTCTCAAGTTATAACCATTTTTCAGGATCTGCTAAAAGCTAGGAATACTTCCTAGGGTGGAAAATAAAAACATATTTATTAAACAAAAAAGAAAAAAAAATTGTGGTTTGGAAGACTGTTTAAAGAGGTTCATGGAAGCCCTGAAACCCATTCACACAGTCACCAAAGGAAGCATCTATGAACCCCAGGTTAAGAACCACTTGTCCTTCAAGCTCTAGAGCCCTGAGATTTCATGTAGGCTGTCAATCAGAAAGCACATACAGTCATTTTGGAGCAGTTATCCGTAGAGGAAATCAGGCTGACAGCTGGATGAACCACGATGTCGTAAGCAGCAGTCACTCACCCATCCTCCTCCACAGCTGTTGAACAAATGCAGTGAAGTCAAGACAGTAAGATCCTAAATTAAGCAAGTCAAACTCTTCCCGACGAAGACAATGTGAACAGTCTGAGCACGTACTTTCCAAGTCTCCCGCAAACCAAAGGTTCGACAGCTCTCCATTGGTAAGCTTTGCCCACAAATGAAGATTAAGAGTCTTGTGGGTTATCTCTGCTTGTCCTGAGCTCGGACTCCCCGCCTCATGTCTGCTAATGAGAAAGCTCCCATACTGAAGTGGCCTTTCCCAGCATGACTTAAAGGATTGGCACGTAACTCCCTGTCAGACTCGATGTTCTAAGTCAAGCTTCATCTGCTATTTTTTGAACCAAGAGCTGCTGTTGTTCCACAAATACACAATGCAATTATTGTCACATCTTGTCGTTTTTGTTTTTGTTTTTTTTTCTGAGAAATTTTTGCTACCAGGGCACATGCACTTGCAGGAGAGACAGAGACAGAAAGCAAGAAATCACCCCTCGCCACGCCAGGGTGGATGGCAATGTTGCAGTCCCTTCTCCTCTCGAGATCCTGGGCATGCATGCACATGCACTCAGCCTGAGTTTTAGCATGAGTTTTAAGCTGCCGAGTCCAGGACTTGAGCCATGGTCAACTATGTAGGAGTCCAAAGATGTAATCATTATGCCATCTGCTGGTCCCATATTTTGTTGTTTTTGAAGCCTTTGAATCCTGACGTCTTCTTAGTTGGAAGTCGAACATCACACCTATGGTGTCTCCTTCTACATCCTCTTTTTCCCTCTAACTCTTAATTATGAAATCTTCAAACAAAAACAATGCAAAAAATAGAAAAATGAACACCTGTAAACCTACCATCTATATTCAACAATAACAAAATTGTGTTCTATTTGTTTTTTCACTCTCTCTATATATTTTCCCAAAACTACATAAAAGTAAGTTGCAATAATTGAAGCACTTCCCTTCTATTATGTGCTTTAAATTTAACTCCTAGAATGAGGATGTTCTCCTCTATAACAACAACACTTTTATCAACATGAGCATATTAATAATAATTTTAATGCCACCTAATATTATTCCTCAATTCAAATTTCTACAATTGTTTCTCATTCTTGGTGGTAATGATACTCTCACTCTCACACTCACGCCTATTACCCTCGATGTTTCATTTAAAGAATCTATTTTGCTTATCTATTTGGTAAGCACAGCAATGTTTCATCGAATAGAGTGCATTCTCTGTTTCAGGAGGGAAAAAAAAACTAAGCTATCTTTTTTGTATCTGTGTCTATTTTTATTTTTATTTTTAAAAATTTTTTAACAGAGTGAAAGGGTTCAGTAAGGAAGAAAGTGGAAGGGGATGGAAGTTGTTGGCATAGATATTTCTTGATGATTTATTTTTTCCTCAAAACTCATATGTAATCCAGGCAAAAGAACCTAACTGGTTTCCCCCATGTCACTGACTTCTAGAGATTGCAGGAGCTGCTCCTAAATTTGCTTCTTTTCTTAGGAATTTCAACCAGACTTGTCTCTGCTATTTGGGGTTTCTATGCTGACAGCAAAAGCTCCCTAGTGGTTCTATTTCATTCAGCCAATTTTCCTGGGCCATTAGCTCAGTCTGCAGTGGCAGAAAACCAGGTCAGTTCTATAAAGTATACAGATATTCCAAAAATTTCAATAACTGCTTTTGTCCCTGACTTGCTCTCTTGGTTTCTTTGTCTGTTAAATGGGGCTTAGAGATTGGATGAGATCAGTGGTCCTAAATTTCTCAAGTTATAACCATTTTTCAGGATCTGCTAAAAGCTAGGAATACTTCCTAGGGTGGAAAATAAAAACATATTTATTAAACAAAAAAGAAAAAAAAATTGTGGTTTGGAAGACTGTTTAAAGAGGTTCATGGAAGCCCTGAAACCCATTCACACAGTCACCAAAGGAAGCATCTATGAACCCCAGGTTAAGAACCACTTGTCCTTCAAGCTCTAGAGCCCTGAGATTTCATGTAGGCTGTCAATCAGAAAGCACATACAGTCATTTTGGAGCAGTTATCCGTAGAGGAAATCAGGCTGACAGCTGGATGAACCACGATGTCGTAAGCAGCAGTCACTCACCCATCCTCCTCCACAGCTGTTGAACAAATGCAGTGAAGTCAAGACAGTAAGATCCTAAATTAAGCAAGTCAAACTCTTCCCGACGAAGACAATGTGAACAGTCTGAGCACGTACTTTCCAAGTCTCCCGCAAACCAAAGGTTCGACAGCTCTCCATTGGTAAGCTTTGCCCACAAATGAAGATTAAGAGTCTTGTGGGTTATCTCTGCTTGTCCTGAGCTCGGACTCCCCGCCTCATGTCTGCTAATGAGAAAGCTCCCATACTGAAGTGGCCTTTCCCAGCATGACTTAAAGGATTGGCACGTAACTCCCTGTCAGACTCGATGTTCTAAGTCAAGCTTCATCTGCTATTTTTTTAACCAAGAGCTGCTGTTGTTCCACAAATACACAATGCAATTATTGTCACATCTTGTCGTTTTTGTTTTTGTTTTTTTTTCTGAGAAATTTTTGCTACCAGGGCACATGCACTTGCAGGAGAGACAGAGACAGAAAGCAAGAAATCACCCCTCGCCACGCCAGGGTGGATGGCAATGTTGCAGTCCCTTCTCCTCTCGAGATCCTGGGCATGCATGCACATGCACTCAGCCTGAGTTTTAGCATGAGTTTTAAGCTGCCGAGTCCAGGACTTGAGCCATGGTCAACTATGTAGGAGTCCAAAGATGTAATCATTATGCCATCTGCTGGTCCCATATTTTGTTGTTTTTGAAGCCTTTGAATCCTGACGTCTTCTTAGTTGGAAGTCGAACATCACACCTATGGTGTCTCCTTCTACATCCTCTTTTTCCCTCTAACTCTTAATTATGAAATCTTCAAACAAAAACAATGCAAAAAATAGAAAAATGAACACCTGTAAACCTACCATCTATATTCAACAATAACAAAATTTTGTTCTATTTGTTTTTTCACTCTCTCTATATATTTTCCCAAAACTACATAAAAGTAAGTTGCAATAATTGAAGCACTTCCCTTCTATTATGTGCTTTAAATTTAACTCCTAGAATGAGGATGTTCTCCTCTATAACAACAACACTTTTATCAACATGAGCATATTAATAATAATTTTAATGCCACCTAATATTATGCCTCAATTCAAATTTCTACAATTGTTTCTAAATATATTTTTATGACTACTTTTGATTTCCCAAATCATTACATTTGATTAACATAGCTCTGTAGTCTTTTAGTCTACAGAAACCACCCTGTACACTTACTTTTATTTTGTGGAGGTTTTTACTGTAGGGTGCATGCTCTCATCTGAGAGAGAGACGGAGACAGAAAGAGAGAGAAAGTGAGAAATCACTTACCAAGAAGGATGGCCATGCTGCAGTCCCTTCTCCTCCATTCTCCTTTTGGGATTTTGAACATGCATGCTCATGCACCCTCTGTCAGTTTCAAGTCACTGGGTCCAGGACTTGAACCATGGTCAGCCATGTGGGAGTCCAGCACTTTAACCATCATGCCACCTGCCAGCCCCAACACACTTTATGACATTGACTTTTGTTTAGATTTTTGTCATGGGGCTTATGCACTCTCCACAGAGATCCAGAGAGTAGGAAAGCAAGAAGTCACCCCCAAGTGAGGACGGCCATGCCATAATCCCTTCTCTTCCATTCTCCTCTTGGGATTTTGGGCACACATGCCTGACATGAATTTCAAGCTTCCAGTTCCAGGACTTGAACTGCAGTGGGCCATGTGGGAATCCAATGCCACCTGCTGGCCCTGACATTGACCTTTTAAAAGTTCTAAGCCAACTGTTTATTGCATGTCCCACATCCTGAATTGATGGGATAATTTCAGATTTTTCTTTTCATGCTTCTCTGTTCCCTGTATTTCTATAAACAGGAAGTATAATCTAAAGGCTTTATAGGATTTAGGCTAAACGTATTTAGCAAGAAGGCTTCACAAGTGGGTCAGGACTCTGCATCACACCAGGAGGCACATAAGTCCACGTGTTTCCATTAGTAGTAGTGCTAAGTACGACCACAAGGTTAAGGTGGAGACCACTAATCTCTCCAATGTAAAGGTACAGTTTACTTTTACAATTCAGAAGTAATCTGAGAGGTGATACTTTGATCACATGAAAATACTGTTCTTCCAAGAATTTAACACCTCTTGGTTTGAATATCCATTAATACAGCCATTGACTGAATCAATTATTACATTGGGGATTGTGAAATGCCCTTTCCCTTCTGGAATTAATCTAAATTTTCACATTCAAGCAAGGTAAGAATTGGGTTTGATCAGTGTGCTACTCCCCTTGCTTCCTTTCGTCACACAATGTCGTTGAAGACTGTCCTCACACAGTTCTAATGGTCTAGTCTACTTTGAGATGATACCACTTTGATCCAGATGTCCAAACAGACTGCTGTGAACCACATAGCCGGCCAATCCCGGCCAATCCCGGCCAATGCTAAGTGGCGTTATGAGTGTATATCACCTATGCTTCCAGTTCGGTTCTCCAGTTCATGTACACAGACTCATCTCAGTACATCAACCCATCCCAGGAGTGCTAGTCACAGTTGGTTCTAGCATCCTCTCCCTCAGGAGCTCTGTGATGGAGTAGATTATACTCTCTGCCCAAAGACCCACACTAGGAGGAAGCTGTATAAACATAGAAAGTGAGACTGATCTCTCCTCTTTCCCATGTACCTAGCTTGCTTGCTTTCTTCCTTTCTGATTTATTATAGTTTATTATAGGGCATGCTCACTGGAGAAAGAGAGAGAGAGAAGGAAAATGAAACATCACCCCGCCCGCCCCAGGGGGGAATGGCCATACCACAATCTCTTCTCCATGCCCCTCTTGAGATTTTGGGAACAAACACACATGTACCTGGCATGTTTTATGAGCAACCGTGTCTAGACTTGAACTGCAGAGTTGACCACTTGGAATCCAGCCACCTTCACCACACTACCTGCTGGCCCCTATTTTTTTTTTTACTTTATCCCTTTTTCCTACCTTATTGCATTTACTTCAGGTCTTTTAAAAAAAAAATAGGGGTCACTGGGGCTGTCAGATAGCATGATGGTTGGGGCACTGAACTCCCACATGGCTGGCTGACTGTGGTTCAAATTCTGGACCTGGTGGCTTGCTTTCTCACTTTCCCTTTCTCTCTCTCTGTCTCTCTCTGGTCAAATTAAAAAATAATAATAATAACAGCAAGTTAAATTAAATACATAATTCTTTTAAAAAAGTGATCACAGAAATTTTTTTTAAAAAACTGATTACTATGGGGACTAGCAGGTGCCATGGTGGTTAAGGGTGCTGGACTCCCACATGGCTGACTGCAGTTCAAGTCCTAGACCTGGTGGCTTGCTTTCTCACTTTCTCTCTCTCTCTCTCTCTGTCCCTCTTTGGTCAAATTAAAATGAAGTTAAATGAAATAATTATTTTTTTGAAAAATTGATTACTATGTATACACAGATGGGAAAATTAATGTAACTAAAGCCCTAGCTAATAAGCCCAACGAATTCTAGCATCTGAGAAGACCAATAACCAGTCTCTCCTTTCCACTAAAGGTAACCTTTATCAAACTTTTATGTAGTGGTGTGCTGGTGAGTGTTTAAACAACTCGTGCTCCACAACAAAACAAAGAACTCAGATTTGTACTGCTTACTGATTTCCATGATATGAATAGTCTGACCATGGCTGATTCCAAACTACCAACAAAGACTTGGGTTGAGGTGCTAGTCAGCTCTGCCCATACAGCGCAGTTCAGCTCCAGCAGACTCCTGTGTTTTGTTCATCCTCTCTCTTTCTTTTCTTCATGCCTTACTGCTTAAATGACCATTCCTGAAAACCCAAGTTTAATTAAGTCCCCTTTTCTTTATGTAATTGAAATAATATGCAGCTATGTTTGATTAATACTATGTGTTTAAATTTCACTGATGCTGTTTAGAGTAACCATAGTGTGATTATTTTCATGGATGTATGGGGTGCCAGTGTGTGATTATACCACAGTTCACGTGAACATCTGTATGGCTTCCAGTTTAAGTTAATTAAAAAATAATGATAGGGGGACCAGCAGTTGGCATAATGGCTATGTCGCTGGACTCCCATGTAGTTGACCACCTCTGTCTCTCTCTGTCTTTGTAGCGAGCATATGCACCCTATAGCAAAAAACTCTCAAAAAAGAGTTATTACTATAATAATGATAGGGACCAGCAGATGGCGTAGTGGCTACGTCTCTATACTACCACATGGCCAACCATGGTTCAAATTCCAAACCCCATGACTTGAAAATCACACAGGGCCTGTATGCATGATTGCCAAGATCCCAGGAGGAGAATGGAGGAGAAGGGATTGTGGCATATCCATCCCTCCCACCCCCGGGGGTGGAGGGTGATTTCTCACTCCTTCTCACTATCTCGCTCTCTCTCTTTCCAGCAAGCACATGTGCCCTAAGGCAAAAACCTCTAAAAATAAATTAATTCGGGACCAGCAGTTAGCATAACGGCTATGTCACTGGACTCCCACGTAGTCGACCACGGTTTGCGTCCCGGACCCGGGGGCTTAAAACTCACGCCGGGCACGTGTGTGTGCGTGCCCAAGATTCTGAGAGGAGAATGGAGGAGAAGGGATTACGGCATGACCATGCCCCCTGGGGGGTGATTTCTCGCTTTCTGTCTCTATGTCTCTCTCTGTCTGTCTGGCAAGCGCACGCGCCCTGTAGCAAAAACCCTCTCCAAAAAAAAAAAAAATTCATTCATTAATTAATTAAATGATGGACATACTGTTGGACTTTTACTTTTGATTGAACTTGCTGGGTAGTAGAATGAGTGTATCTTTCACTTTAGTGGATTACACAAAATTTTCTGGAATAATTTGCCAAATTATATTCCCTCCCATCGTGGGAGACATATTGCTTTGCTCCACAACATCAGTTGTTATTGTCAGTCTATTTAACATTAGCCTTAGTAGATTATGTTTATTGTGTTTTAAAGTCCAGTTTTGTGACTACCAATTAGCATGTTTTCTACTTTTTATTTATTGGTCATTTAGATTTCCTGAATTTGCACTGCTTGTTCCTCTCCTATGTTTCTACTGGGTTGTCTTTTTTTTTTTTTTTTTCCTTTTTGGGAGAGGTTTTTGCTGTAGGGCGTGTGCGCTCACCAGAAAGAGAAAGACAGAAAGACAGAAAGCGAGAAATCACCCCTCAGGGTGGATGGCCATGCCACAGTCCCTTCTCCTCCATTTTCCTCTCGGGATCTTGGGCATGCAAGCACACACACCTGGCGTGAGTTTAAGCCACCAGATCTGGGACTCAAACCGTAGTCAACTACATGGGAGTCCAGCGACATAGCCATTATGCTAACTGCTGGTCCCTTTACTGGGTTGTCTTTTTCCTTCTTAGTTTGTAGGAGGTATTTTCACATAACCTACCTAGCCTTTTGCCCATTACATAAATTATCAGTATCTTCTCCCACTCAATACATTGACTTTATAAATGCTATATCTTTTTTTGAATATACATTCTTAACTTTCTCTTTATAGTTAGGACTTCTTGTATGTTTCTTTTTTTTTTTTTTCATCTATTTCAAATCAAAACAGAAAAACTCAGAATGGAAGCTGAAAACTGGTCTTGGAGATTGCAGAAAGGGTGACCTATGTAGCAGTGGCCTTGTGCAACCTTCCAAGGAAAGCCACGTTCAATAACTCGTAGAAAATGTGCCTTTCTAAAAGTGTCTCCCTTGGGAACCAGCAGTTAGCGTAATGGCTATGTCGCTGGACTCCCACGTAGTCGACCCCGGTTCACATCCCGGACCCGGTGGCTTAAAAAACTCACGCCGGGTGCGTGTGCGTGCGTGCCCAAGATCCCGAGAGGAGAATGGAGGAGAAGGGATTGCGGCGTGACCATCCCCCCTGGAGGGTGATTTCTCACTTTCTGTTTCTATGTCTCTCTCTGTCCGGCGAGTGCACGCACCCTATAGCGAAAAACCTCTCAAAAAAAATAAATAAATAAAAGTGTCTCCCCAAGTGATTGTAAGAAGAAACACTCAGGTTTCTTCTATGGGTGCTATCTTCAATGACCCAGAATTATCGCTGGCACATCTAGATACAGACATGCACAGATTTCATCTCCAATGGACCCTTCTATGTACTGTCCATCATAAGGTACCTGCAAGAGTACCTTATTGTTACTACCTTCTTACAGTATTGTGTAAACATATGTATACAATGTACATATGTAGTTTGTGACTACATGTTAACTGAGACAGAGCTAGACAGTGAAAGGAAAAGTAAGAAATCACCTTCCCCAGCGGGGAGGTGATGGTTATGGCACAATCCCTTCCCCTCCATTCTCCATTTTGGGCATTCATGCACATGTGCCCAGCGTAATTTTCAAGCCACAGGTCCAAGACTTAAATTATGGTTGGCCACATGGGAGTCCAGTGCCTTAACCACCGTATCGCCTGTCTCAATGTTTAATTTTAGTTAATGTTTACTTTATCTTTTCCAAATACATGTGTGCCAAGAAAATTGAAAAAAAATAATAATAAACACCTGAATAAAGCACTTTTTATGAGATTTTTTTTTTTTGGAGAGGTTTTCACTATAGAGCGCGTGCGCTCGCCAGACAGAGAGAGACAGAGAGACAGAAAGCGAGAAATCACCCCCCAGGGGGGACGGTCATGCTGCAATCCCTTCTCCTCCATTCTCCTCTCGGGATCTTGGGCACGCACGCACACGCGCCCGGCGTGAGTTTTAAGCCACCGGGTCCGGGACACGAACTGTGGTCGACTACGTGGGAGTCCAGCGACATAGCCATTATGCTAACTGCTGGTTCCCCTTTTTATGAGATTTTTTTAAACCAGTAAATAAAACAGGTAAAGGAGGGAGGATTAGGAATCATAAACATCCATTTATTGGGCTTGCTGTTAACTAAATTGAAACACTTAAATGTTTCCCATTTCTACATCACAATGGATGACCACAACATCCCATTACTTGCTATTTTGACAACGTGTAATTCATCTCATCCAACTCACCTGTTGGAAAGCAAAAGCCTCCAGTAAGCAAGCCAGAAGATGATAAATGGAGAACAAAGGCTTTGCTGGTTGGGGTCATCCATCATGTCTCCCGGGAAGTAGGACCCAGAGGAGCAGATATGAATGAGGAGACCTTCCACGTGGCTGCCCGGAAGGAGCAAGCCAACAAAATGGCTCCTCAAACCCATTCAGCTGCGGGCTACAAAATTCCCAAATTGCTTTCCCTCCTATTGTGCACCTCAGTCGTCACACTCGCCCCTCTGAAGAAGCCTTCCCTCCCACCAAGAGGCACCCAAGAAAAGAACCCTTTCACATATATCTGTCAGTTCTCTACTTGATCGCTTTGAGGAAAGAAGTAACCAGCATTTATTGAAAGCTGACTATAAGGCAGCCAGTTTGACACACGTTTTCTCATTAAACAGCTAGAACAGCCTTACAAGATTGGCATTATTATCCTCTTCTCACAGAGAGATTATATCTCTTGCTCAAGGACACACAAATATCAGGTGGCAGAGTTGAAAAATAATCCCAGGTCTGTGTACAGCTGGGAAGCCTGATAATTCTTGACCCTCCTTCTAAATAGGTCTCTCTTCTATTATTTGAGGGCATGTGTCAACAGAATGAAAATCAAACATTTTTAGACCTCTTGAGATTTTTGAACTGGTGGGGGGGAAGGGGACCTTACCAAGTCATCTACTTCCAATGGCTCTTTACCTCTCTCATCTACCACAATGACATTCTCCTCAGGCCATGTCATTCTGTGCTAGCAACAGTCCCACTCAAGAAAGCGCATTGAAACTCAGGTTGAGGAGGGCAGAGCCTAGAGGTTAAGGTGAACCAGATCCTACATGGCCAACCACAGTTCAAATCCCAGCCCCAGTGGCTTGAAAAACACACAGGGCACATGTGCAAACATGCCTAAAATGTCAACAGGCTAGGAAAATGGAAAATGGAGAAGCACAACCACAACCCATTAGGACGTGTGTTCTCTGTCTCCTCTGTGGCAAGCACGTGCACTCTCTGGCATTTAAACAACTCAAGTGAGGAAAGTGGCATTTTGATAGGAGACAATGCTAAATCTGCCTAATTTTTTAAAACTTATTTTTATTTACTTCTTCCATAAGAGAAGGAAAGAGAGAGAAATAGCCCCAAAAAGGTCCTCATGCTTCAATCTACCCCCAAGCTCAGCCAACCAGTAGCAGTATGCCCAGGAAGACCTCAGTATGCAACTCCAGAACTTTCCCATGTGGCCCCAGCATGGCGGGACATTGCGTTATCACTGCACCATCACAGGTGGTTTGTCTGAATTTTTTATTAAGTATATATTTTAAAAGTTTCTATTTTTGCTGAATAAGGCACTTTTTATGAGAATTTTTTATCCATCCCAATATTGGGTTAAAAATCCTGATTCAGTCCAGTCTTTTGATTTCACAGTCAAGGAGAGTCAAGGCCAGCAAGGTGAGCAATTTGCCCAGGCCACACCACTTCTAAGTGGTTTTGCTAATGCAGTCTTCTAAATCATGGCCCCTACCACTGTGCCGTAATATCCAATATCAGTCCTGGGCAGGGAGACCCTCTTGTTCCTAATGCCCGCCAAACTCCCTTGTCCGTGCACTCTCCTCCTGAAGATGTTCGTGCTAATTTCTCATTTCCTACATCTGCATTCCCCATAGGCAGAGACCACCTTTCTCTTTCCCCTACCCCCAGCCCAGTGCCTCTTTCTCTACTGTCTCAGAAAAAAAGAACTCAGACCCCACTCGGATGAAGATGACTAGGCAGAACAGCTGCTGTGCTGCAGAGCAGTGGCTCTCAGATTCCTCAGAACTACTGAAAACCCCAAAGAACTCCAAACCAAGCAAACAAAATATTAATGAGAAGACAGCATTATTTTATGTTTGCAAACCTTTTAGTGACTGCTTAATAGAAGACAGCGGGAATCACATTATCTGCGTCTGCATTGGATCTGTTAAGACAGCACATGTCACGGAACCTCTGGAAAATTCCCCTGTACGTTTATGAGAGAGTGGGAGCAGAAAAGACAAATGCTATGTCGTATGCTCTGAAAAGCGCTGACTTTATGGACCCACTGAAAGGCTCTCCAAGACAGCCCTGCCCCTGCCCGCATAAGGTGTCCCAGAATCACACGTTGGAGATCACTGCGGTAGAGCAGTGCACTTGGACTTGCAGAGCTCTAATGCCAGTGACCACTTACTAGCTCTACGACCTTGGGCATGAATTCATGCATGAGAAAGAGGCTGGCACAGACAGTAAATGTTTTCTAAAAAGCTTTTTAAAAGCTTCTCCAAGAAATATTTATGTAAAAAGGGATCATGCTAGGGAATAGCGCCTGAATGCAAAGGAATGACTCCCCAGTGATGGGATGAGAGGTAGGCTGAGAAACAAAAAAGAAAGGTGAATTTTGAAAACTTTTGGTGGTGGGGGTGTCCCTTAGGTCTTCCCTTCCCAGCATCCCTTGGTTCACATTACGTACAGTCCCACATTATGGAAAAATACAACTATGGGGGCCAGCAGGTACCATGGAGATTAAGGCAACTGGATCCCACATGGCTAATTGTGCAGTTAGAGTCCCAGACCCAGTGGTTTGAAAATCTTAGCGCCCAAAATCCTAAGAGAATGGAGAAGGGGTTGTGGTATGGCCACCCCCGTGGGAGGCGATTTCTTATTTTCCCTCTTTCTCTGTCTCTAATGAGTGCACACGCCAGGTAGCAATAACTGAAAAATTAAATACGTTAAATGTTAAAATCCAGGTATGGTCGCATATCTATTGTGTCTAAGCTACCAATCTTCATTGACTCATCTGAACCCATCTCTGTCCACACTGTTGAATGGAAGTCTTCTGACAGGTTGCCCTGTAGAAATGAGTCCTTCTGATCGAATGGCCTTTTTGAATTTGATGTTGGGGTGCTCTCTCTCCTCATCCCAACAGAGGCCACCTGCAGGGTCCTCACCCTCCTACCCCCACACTGTAATCAGAGAAGGGGACTGGGACTCATCCCAATCCATTTTCTCACTAGAGAATGAACAGGAATTCTTAATTAGACTTAATTCTGAGGGAACTGTTGCTGTGGGTGTTATAAATAATAGAGTGAGGTCTGCAATCAGAATTGTGAAAATTAATTTTGGCAGCCTGGTGCACAGTACTATTCCTACTCAGCCATCTTTCATAGCCATGTAGGGCTAGGGACCAGCAATTGGCATAATGGCTATGTCTCTGGACTCCCATATAGTCAACCATGGTTCGAGTCCCGGACCTGGTGGCTTAAATTCACGCCAGGTGCATGTGTGTGCGTGCCCAAGATCCCGAGAGGAGAATGAAAGGGAAAGGATTGTGCCATGGGCATCCCTCCTAAGGGGTGATTTTTCACTTTCTGTCTCTCTCTGTCTTTCTGGCAAGCGCACATGCCCTATAGCAAAAACCTCTCGGAAAACAAAACAAAATAAAATAAAACAAAACAAAAACATAGCTATATTGGGCCAACAATGAACACCAAGGCCAAATTCTTGCCACCCAGGCACCAGGGTTTCGACCATAATTTTTATTCAACAATACTGCCCAATGACCAGATAAAACAAAGCCCTGAAGAACAACAAGGCCTTCACAGCCCTGACTTGAAAGTTGGAAGTTGGAAACACATAACCAATACGTTTGAGGAGAGCAAAGGCTGTTAGGCATGAGAGATAAAATATATATATATATATATATTATCTATTGCCCTCAAGTAACCTCAGGGGTCTGATAATCAGACAGTACACAAATGCCACAGTGGCTGTGTTAGGGGGGGGTAGGTGGGGACTATGGTTTGCAGAGCACTCACTTCACCTGTAGGGGGCAGCACCTTCAGGTGTGTGGCTGCCAGGCACTACGGTGGGGCCAATGGTAACCAAAGATTCTGACTCTTGAAAACCCAGAAGTCTGGATTTTTAAATTCTGAAATCTCACAATATTTAAGTATTTAAACATTCTTAAATAATATATCATTTTTAATAAAAATCCAACAACAACTTCTTCCAAATAATTTTCAACAAAAATGTCTGTGGACTGCCCATTTGTGTCCTATAGCTCAAAAACGTATTTCTCCTCATACAAGACTCTCAACCAAACACACTGTGGCTCCTGTATTATATCGCCTGGGGCTGAGTTTTTCTTTGCTTTTATCTTCCATTGTGATGAAAATTTGCACTTGATACTGTCACAAGACATGTAGAGCTGTAACTGATATTTCTCAATTTGGGGAACTGGTTTCGTGTACTTTTGACAGATCTGACATATTTATACAGGAATAGTCTTCATTCTGGAAAGTTGCAGAGATCGAATAATTATAGCCTTGGGTTCTATATTATTGTAACTACCACTACCATCTCCCCCAAAGTGTGTTGCTGCCCAGAATGGTCAACATTTCTTCGTAACTTTTGGCAAGGATGAGTCAGAATGAGATAGAGAAATAGACAGGTAAGTAGGTTGATTAGATAGATGGTTATGTAGATGATAGGGATAGATAGATAGATAGATAGATAGATAGATAGATAGATGATAAATAATAGATAGATATAGAAAGATAGATGATAGATAGATAGATAGATGATAGATAGATAGATGATAGAAGATAGAAGATAGATAGATAGATAGATAGATGATAGATAGATAGATAGATGATAGATAGACAGATAGATGGTTGTTAGATGAAAGACATCCTGGGGGTGGGAAACCACAGGCAAGGCAGAATATGTACAGAGAAACAGGGAGAACACTCAAACCACATTGTTTCACAAAGCATAAATGTTCCCACCACAGTGAGCTCCGATATTTGCTGAGAATCTATCCTGTTCAAGTTTTAAATAATGTTATTACCTATTGATAGCCATAAACAATACACAGTATTATCTTGTAGATTTTTTTTTCGGTTTTTTTTTTTTTGGAATTTGCTAGGGAATGCACACACTCGCTTGAGAGCACCCATGCCACAATCCCTTCTCCTCCATGTCTCCCTCCTTATGGGATTCTGAGCAGGCACACACATGCCCCTGAAATGCTTTTCAAGCCACTGGGTCTGGGACTTGAACCTCACAGTCAGCCATGTGGGTTCCTGGAGCCTTAACCTCCACACTGTTGTTGGCCCAGTTTTAATTTTATGTAAATGTTGTTGTTACTATATTCATTCTTCAACCTGTGCTTTATTTAATATTCTGGCTTGGTTTTTTTTGTTTGTTTTTTGTTTTGTTTTGTTTTGTTTTGTTTGAAAGGTTTTTACTGTAGGGCATGTGCACTTGCCAGAAAAACAGAGAGAGACCAAGAGACAGAAAGCGAGAAATCACCCCCCCCGAGGGAATGGCCATGCCACAATCCCTTCTCCTCTTGGGATCTTGGACATGCACGCACATGCACCTGGCATGAGTTTAAGCCACCGGGTCCAGGACTCGAACCGCGGTCGACTACATGGGAGTCCAGTGACATAGCCATTACGCTAACTGCTGGTCCCATTAATATTCTGTTTCTGAAATCTATGTTGCTCTCTATTAGTCTAATTCATCTATTTTAGTTGCCATATGGCGTTCCATCATTCAAATGAATCACAACTTATCCATTCTGTTTTAGATGAACTATTAGGTATATTATTTTACTCCCACTATTGCAAATGTTATGTACCTTTAATAGTAAGAGTCTGGGGCCAGCAGATTGTATAGCAGTACCTCGCTGGACTTCCACATGGTTGACAGTGATTCAAGTCCTGGACCCAGTGGCTTGAAAATCATG
>NW_006159849.1:8703818-8706108 GCF_000334495.1 Tupaia belangeri chinensis | reverse complement strand
AAGAAAGAAAGAAAGAAAGAAAGAAAGAAAGAAAGAAAGAAAGAAAGAAAGAAAGAAAGAAAAAGAAAGGAAGGAAGGAAGGAAGGAAGAAAGAAGAAAGAAGAAAGAAAAAAGGAAGAAAAGAAAAAAAGTTTCCTTAAAAGGAGAATTCCTAAATTATAGCAAACACATTTTTTTCTTTTTTTGGGATTTTTGTCATAAGGCACTTGTGCTCACCAGAGAGAGCCAGATGGAGACAGAGAGAGAAGGAGGGAAAGTGAGAAATCACCCCCTAAGAGCAGATGGCCATGCTACAATCCTTTTTCCACTCTCCACTTGGGCATGCACACCCACATGCCCAGTATGTTTTTCAGGGTGCTGGGTCTAGGACTAATTGTGGAGTTCGCCATGTGGAATCCACTGATTTAACCACTAGACCACCAGCTGACCCAATAGTAAACACACTTTTAACTTTTAGATTTTGCTAAATTGTCCATCAAACTACTTGCAAAAATTGACATTCCCAATGGTGTCTGAAAGGTCCTTTAAAAGGGTCTGACTTTTTCCTCTTATCGTTCTAAAAACTGTTAGGATCTGCACAGTATATTAGCACAGTTAAAAATATATGCAGTTTGGGCTCAGCCTGGTAGTGTAGTCAGAAGCAAATGAACTGCAGTGCAGGAGGTACATGGGTGGCCACAGGTTCAGATCCCCAGGTTGGCTTTAGAACATACTAGGAGCATGCCCGTGTGCTCGGGATCCTGACAAGCTGAAGGGCCAGGGAAAGGGGGGAGCAGCATAGCAAGGCCCTATCAAGGGTTCGTCTCTCTTTCTCTCTCTTATACATGCGCACATAGTCTCAAGCATGAAGAAAACATAACTTTTTTAAAAAGATATGCATAGGTTGAGGAACATCTCTATATGCTACTAAGGAAGTGATCTTCAAAATAGTTCAGTATAAAAAAGTAAAGAGGGAGAAATGTCTGTATGGTATACTATCTAAGAGGGGAGCTATAAGAATATATATGCATTTTTATATTTCAAATTAGAATCCTAACTCATAATATTTTTTAAAAAGTGACCTATAGATATGCTGCCGGGCAGTGGAATGGCAGTAACACAACTGAACTCACATGAGAAAAGTCCTGGGTTCAAATCCCAATATGTCCTTCAGCACACCAGTCGAATGAGCATATGCCTGTCATTCTGGCTAGATAAGACTGGGGGTAGATCACAGTGTGAACACCTTATTGTGTGTATCTCTGTCACTCTCTGTCTCTCTCACTCTCTCATGGAAGAAATTAATAAACTAAAAAAAGTTAGATATAGGAAGAAATAGGTCATAAGAATAAGAAAAGCACTAGACTTCTCTGAATCCACCTTGTTTTATAAATTTAACTTTGGAAATATTTAATATCTTTCAGGATTATATCAAAGTTCATTTAACACAACAACTTTAAAAGTAAGAAGCAGAGGTCAGCAGGTGGTGTGGTGGTGGTTAAGGCACTAGACTCCCACATGGTAGACTGCAGTTCAAGTCCCGGACCTGGTGGCTTGAAAATCATACCAGGTGCATGTGCAGGTGTGTCCAAAATCCCAAGAGGAGAATGGAAGAGAAAAGATTGTGGCATGGCCATCTTTACTGTGGGGTAATTTCTCACAGTCCCTCTCTTGGCCTCTCTCTGGCAAATGCATGTACCCTATGGCAAAAACCTAAGGGGGAAAAAAAGGAGGAATCAAATAAGGCAAATAAAAGCAGATAAAGCTAACTGTATAAACAGTTGGAGACATAACCACATAGAGATTAACTCAACACCTTAGTTTAAACATAAAACTACAAGTGGTTAAAGTGACTGGATTCCACATGGTCAACTAAATAGTTAATGTCCTGAACCATATGGCTTAAGAAACACACTGAAAAAAATTAAATTTAAAAAATTAAAAACCTGGTAGAACTGAATTTGACTAAGAAGTTTTGCTTTAAATGCATGATGTATTTTATCATTTTTTTGAGAGAGAGAGAGATTTTTGCTATAGGATGCATGCACTCTTCAGAGACAGAGAGACAGAAAGCAAGAAATCACCCCCTGGGGGGGATAGCCAAGCTACAATCCCTTCTCCATTCTCCTCTTGGGATTTTGGGCATCCACATGCATGCGCCCAGCTCGAGTTTTAAGCCACCAGGTTCAGGTCTTGAACCACTGTCAACTATGTGGAAATCCAGTGATATAATCATTACGCTATCTGCTGATCCCACATGATGTATTTTATTGTTTTTTTGTTTGTTTGTTTGTTTGTTTTGTTTTTTTTT
>NW_006159849.1:8612021-8693024 GCF_000334495.1 Tupaia belangeri chinensis | reverse complement strand
AAGAAAGAAAGAAAGAAAGAAAGAAAGAAAGAAAGAAAGAAAGAAAGAAAGAAAGAAAGAAAGAAAAAGAAAGGAAGGAAGGAAGGAAGGAAGAAAGAAGAAAGAAGAAAGAAAAAAGGAAGAAAAGAAAAAAAGTTTCCTTAAAAGGAGAATTCCTAAATTATAGCAAACACATTTTTTTCTTTTTTTGGGATTTTTGTCATAAGGCACTTGTGCTCACCAGAGAGAGCCAGATGGAGACAGAGAGAGAAGGAGGGAAAGTGAGAAATCACCCCCTAAGAGCAGATGGCCATGCTACAATCCTTTTTCCACTCTCCACTTGGGCATGCACACCCACATGCCCAGTATGTTTTTCAGGGTGCTGGGTCTAGGACTAATTGTGGAGTTCGCCATGTGGAATCCACTGATTTAACCACTAGACCACCAGCTGACCCAATAGTAAACACACTTTTAACTTTTAGATTTTGCTAAATTGTCCATCAAACTACTTGCAAAAATTGACATTCCCAATGGTGTCTGAAAGGTCCTTTAAAAGGGTCTGACTTTTTCCTCTTATCGTTCTAAAAACTGTTAGGATCTGCACAGTATATTAGCACAGTTAAAAATATATGCAGTTTGGGCTCAGCCTGGTAGTGTAGTCAGAAGCAAATGAACTGCAGTGCAGGAGGTACATGGGTGGCCACAGGTTCAGATCCCCAGGTTGGCTTTAGAACATACTAGGAGCATGCCCGTGTGCTCGGGATCCTGACAAGCTGAAGGGCCAGGGAAAGGGGGGAGCAGCATAGCAAGGCCCTATCAAGGGTTCGTCTCTCTTTCTCTCTCTTATACATGCGCACATAGTCTCAAGCATGAAGAAAACATAACTTTTTTAAAAAGATATGCATAGGTTGAGGAACATCTCTATATGCTACTAAGGAAGTGATCTTCAAAATAGTTCAGTATAAAAAAGTAAAGAGGGAGAAATGTCTGTATGGTATACTATCTAAGAGGGGAGCTATAAGAATATATATGCATTTTTATATTTCAAATTAGAATCCTAACTCATAATATTTTTTAAAAAGTGACCTATAGATATGCTGCCGGGCAGTGGAATGGCAGTAACACAACTGAACTCACATGAGAAAAGTCCTGGGTTCAAATCCCAATATGTCCTTCAGCACACCAGTCGAATGAGCATATGCCTGTCATTCTGGCTAGATAAGACTGGGGGTAGATCACAGTGTGAACACCTTATTGTGTGTATCTCTGTCACTCTCTGTCTCTCTCACTCTCTCATGGAAGAAATTAATAAACTAAAAAAAGTTAGATATAGGAAGAAATAGGTCATAAGAATAAGAAAAGCACTAGACTTCTCTGAATCCACCTTGTTTTATAAATTTAACTTTGGAAATATTTAATATCTTTCAGGATTATATCAAAGTTCATTTAACACAACAACTTTAAAAGTAAGAAGCAGAGGTCAGCAGGTGGTGTGGTGGTGGTTAAGGCACTAGACTCCCACATGGTAGACTGCAGTTCAAGTCCCGGACCTGGTGGCTTGAAAATCATACCAGGTGCATGTGCAGGTGTGTCCAAAATCCCAAGAGGAGAATGGAAGAGAAAAGATTGTGGCATGGCCATCTTTACTGTGGGGTAATTTCTCACAGTCCCTCTCTTGGCCTCTCTCTGGCAAATGCATGTACCCTATGGCAAAAACCTAAGGGGGAAAAAAAGGAGGAATCAAATAAGGCAAATAAAAGCAGATAAAGCTAACTGTATAAACAGTTGGAGACATAACCACATAGAGATTAACTCAACACCTTAGTTTAAACATAAAACTACAAGTGGTTAAAGTGACTGGATTCCACATGGTCAACTAAATAGTTAATGTCCTGAACCATATGGCTTAAGAAACACACTGAAAAAAATTAAATTTAAAAAATTAAAAACCTGGTAGAACTGAATTTGACTAAGAAGTTTTGCTTTAAATGCATGATGTATTTTATCATTTTTTTGAGAGAGAGAGAGATTTTTGCTATAGGATGCATGCACTCTTCAGAGACAGAGAGACAGAAAGCAAGAAATCACCCCCTGGGGGGGATAGCCAAGCTACAATCCCTTCTCCATTCTCCTCTTGGGATTTTGGGCATCCACATGCATGCGCCCAGCTCGAGTTTTAAGCCACCAGGTTCAGGTCTTGAACCACTGTCAACTATGTGGAAATCCAGTGATATAATCATTACGCTATCTGCTGATCCCACATGATGTATTTTATTGTTTTTTTGTTTGTTTGTTTGTTTGTTTTGTTTTTTTTTGTGGGGGGCGGAGGTTTGCTATAGGGTGCATGCAGTAACCAGAAAGATAGAGACAGAGAGAAAGTGAGAAATCACCCCCTGGGGGGATGGCCACACCACAATCCCTTGTCCTCCATTCTCCTCTCCGGATCTTGGGCACACACGCACACGTACACGCACCTGGTGTGAGTTTAAGCCACCAGGTCTGGGACTCGAACCACGGTCCACTACATGGGAGTCCAGTGACATAGCCATTATGCCAACTGCTGGTCCCTGTCTTTAAAAAGTAAGTAAAATTTCCCTAGTTCTGCCTCTTAAAACAAAAGTCTTAGAAAAAATGACCAACTCAGTATCAATAAGCTCCTCGGCCACCCTGCTGTTTGGTGTCTAAATATCATTTCCCACTCTAAGGAAGCGGTTCTACTTGAACATCTGGCTGATCCTAGGTCTGAAGCTGAAAATGTACTTCGTAAATATAGAACATCTTGTTATACCCAAAAACAAGGAAGCTACCAAAGGATTTAGGAATCAATCTATTGTTCAAAGATGGAAAAATCTGGCCATCGATAAAAGATGAAAACAGCTGCAGACTGAAAATTCTGGTATGTTTCTGTCGATATGCTCACAGCAGTTTTTTTCTTTTTTTTTAAGCATTATTTATTTTATTTGATATATTATTTTTTTTTAATTTGCTGTAGGGCATATGTGCTCACTAGAGAGAGACAGAAAGAGAGAGAAAGTGAAAAAACAAGCTGCCAGGACTTGGGACTCAAACCATGGTTAGCTATGAGGGAGTTCAGTGCCCCAACCACCATGGCCACCATGACTGGCCTTGTGGGGTTTTTTGGGTTTTTTTCTTTTTGTTTTTTGGGGGTTTTTTTACTATCATCATTGTTACTTTTGGAGGATGCTGGAAAACCAGCTCATGACCTTGAAAGTAATAAACAGGAGAAAAAATCCAAGCACTTATATAAACTTTCTGAAGGAAATGTACATGAGGCACTTGCTATGGTTCGTGTCCCCAAAAATGCATGTGTTAAAGCTTGGCTAGAAGGCACTAAAAAATCATTGAACGGTGTTAAATGATTGGACCTTTGGGAGTGATTGAGTGATTAGGGTGGAGACCCCATGATTGACTTCCAGGTGGGATTTTAGAGAGAGGGAGTAAGGCCAAAAGCCAGGCTGATTGGTGGGCACAGAGACGTTCTCTCACAAGTTCTCTCACAATGTGTCTCCCTGCATGGCCTCAGGACCTTTCTGACAGGACAAAACAACAAATGTGGCCCCTGTAACTTGGACTCCCAAACTGTAAGCTGAATGAACCTCCATTCTCCTAAATTACCCAGACTCAGGTACGTTCTGTTATTAACAACTGAACACACTAGAGCAGCAGCCAGATAGTTTCTATTGGGAAAGTTTCTCTTCATAGATATATTCCGGCAATTAAAGAATGATAAAATTATTACTAGAAGGACCAGCAAAGGGCATAATGACTATGCTAATGGACTCCCATGTAGCTGACTGCAGTTCAAGTCGTAGACCCGGAGGCTTAAAACTCAAGCCTGGCACCTGTGCATGTGTGCCCAAAATCCCGAGAGGAGAATGGAGGAGAAAGGATTGCAGCATGGCCATCCCCTGGAGGGGGGTGATTTCTTATTTTCTCTCTTTCTTTCTCTCTAGCGAATGCAAGTGCCCTATAGCAAAAATCTCTCAAAAGAAAAAGAAAAGAAATTATTGCTAGAATGCTTCTCTTTTGCAGTCCTGCTAGGCTCATGTATCTATGCAACAAGTGAATTATAATGTGATCATTATAGTGGTATGCCCACCGAATTTGGATAGCCTTACAAGTCCACATTCGATGGGAGACAAAGGAGAGGATTAAGTCTAAAGGCCTTTTGACTCCTTCAGGAAGAAAGATTCTGTGAAATGTCCATTTCTATCATTTCCCTATGTTGGCCAATATTCAGACCACTAGAAAATATACATTGTAATTCACAGAGCTCTATTCTTTATGTGAAAAAGGAGGCTTAGAGATCTTCTCTAGAAACAGTTACTATTCAGAGGGCTGTGACTATTCAACAGGGAGGGGATTTCTAATAAATTGTGCACAGAACATTAAAGGGATGAAACAATTTCTTAAAAGAAGGTCTAAAAAAGGCAGAACAGCTCCCCTGCTACTCATAGTGTCTCACTCTTTTCCATATTTAGTGAGCAAGAGTCAAAAATATCAAAACTCCTGGGAAATTCTCAGTAAAAGAATTTATTTTTGCTCAGCATCATTTAGTTCCATTTGTAGCTTTATAGTGCAAAATTCAGGATCTCTTATGGGGGGGGAGAGAGATCAGAAACATAACTGTCAATCAAGGGCCCAAATATTCCTTTATCATTTGGTCATCTTCTAGCACATTCATATGAAATCAAGAAATGAGACCAAAAAGAATGCAAATATGGCCTTAAATAGCAAACCATCCTTGGATGCGGACTGCTAAGCTGTGGTTTCACCATCTTCTCTCAATAATGATAGAGGGAGATCTTATATCATCTCTGACCAGACATCAAAGGGAGAAAATTTATGACAAACAATACCATGCAGAGAGGAGGACATTGATTTTAATTGCTCTTAATTTATACTGCAAGCCAGAGAAAAGGCAAGACTTTAGAGAAAGTAATGATTAATTTTTTTAAATCAAAAACCCTGAGATGGTATATGTGCGTGAGGATAGAGAACGGGGCTTTGCTTGAGACACTCTGAGAAGCCGAAAGGAGGCATTTTCTCCTTTTCCCAAACGGCTGTCCAGAGCCACCCGCCTGTAATCTTGGCCCATGTTAGTCTCTTGGATCTGGAGCGAGATTTGCAGTTACTAATTGTGATTGCAGGACTAGAAATGGCAGCTAAGAAGTGAGATTAGTGCAGTAAGGCTGGAGCGAGCTGGAGATTTGTGAAAAGGTATCAGATTTGCTCTAGGTGTTTGGTGCATTCTATATTTGGTGCCCATTAGTAATGGCTGATTTCGAAGTTCGTACCATCCACACTGGAACGAACCTTGAGAATGAAGATTATCCCCAAATGACCTATCTGCTACTTCCGAAATTGCCACGCAGATGCTATAGACAGGATTCATCATGTTTGATGATCTTGGGTTTCTAATCTCGTATATAATTTGAGAATATTTGAGGATGACGGAATTCTAAAAATAAAATAATCTAGTCTCAGGATGTCTTCTGTTATGTCACTGGGGGAGGGGGGAGGTGTCTGGGGCACTGTGTCAAGGATACTGGCTCTCTCTGAGCTCAGTGGGAGGAGAGCCCTTGAACCAATGAGGGCTGCTACTGTCACCCCTTGGGCCCTAGGGTGTGGGAGCGGGGGACAGAGACAGGTCACATCAGTATATGTAACACAGATTTGCCCCTCTGCTGAGATCCAACATCCCATTTGGAGGCAAAAGATTCAGATTATTCCTAAACTCTTTTGCTAGTTAACCTGGCCCAGTAACATCAGAATGTAAAAATAAGTCACCTAAAATAGTTGACCCTGGATGTGCTCATTAGTGGTCAGATAAAAATAATAATTAGTAATATCTGCTTCAGCTCTCAGAGAGGGCAGTTCATAAGATCAGGTAAGATAATATTAAGGCAAGGGTTGTGTGAATCTCAAACAATACACAAATATCAGCTTATTTTAGGTGATTAAAAAATTGTAAGTGATCTCATAGAGATGGCTACTTACCTTTATTGTTTTTTTTTTTTGAGAGAGAGATTTTCACTACAGGGCACGTGCACCTGCCAGACAGACAGAGAGAGACATAGAGACAGAAAGCGAGAAATCACCCCCCAGGGGAGATGGTCACGCTGCAATCCCTTCTCCTCCATTCTCTCGGGATCTTGGGCACGCACACACACGCGCCCAGCATGAGTTTTAAGCCACCGGGTCCGGGACACGAACCGCAGTCAACTACGTGGGAGTCCAGCGACATAGCCATTACGCTAACTGCTGGTTCCCGAAATGGCTACTTACCTTTGACCTAAGTAGAATGAACCACTTCTGGCTTGAATCAATACATAAAGGTTCCAATAGAATGATGAAATAAAACCAGATGGAAGCATTTTTAAGCACTGAGGTAGTGGCATCTTCTTTTTTTTAATGGGTGCCTATTTTGGAAAGTTTCCACTGGTTAACTTTACATATTTATACAGTTCTTTCCACCAAGGCTCTGAGACGGTGAACAAATCATAGGGAAGTCCATACAACAAGCAACACTAGCATCAAAGAGGAAGGGCACAGGACTGCCAGGCAAGATGGAAATTTTGGATCTGAGCTTCCTGGCAACCAAGGAAAAAATAAAGCAACTGTTACATAATTCTATTTTTCAGAAAGGAGAAACAAAGGTTTACTTAAGAACTGTAATAGAAAGAAATTTCCTTCACTATGCTGAAAATAGCCAGTATTTTTACACCAAGCCTTTCATTTTCTCATATAAATGTAGGCCTAGCCAACAATGTCTCTCCAGGGGCCTCAAAAATGAATCAGTGGCACCCACTGGTGGAACATCAATTTCAAATTCTTTTATTTTTTCAAATGAGAGGAAAAGAAGGACGAAAGAGGGGTATTTGAGGTTTTGGTTTTTGTTTGTTTGGTTCAGTATTTTTTTTTTTTAAGTTTTTGCCACATGCCAGAGAGAGATGGAGGGAAGAGGAAGAAAGTGAGAAATCACCCCCAAAGGAAAGTCATGCCACAATCCTTTCTCATCCACATCCCTCTGCAGTTCTGGGCACACACACACATACACACACACACACACACACACACACACACACACACCCAGCGTGCTTTTAAAGCTGCCAGGTCCAGGACTCTAGCCATTGTCAACCATGTGGGAGCCCAGTGCTCTAACCAGCACACCACCTGCTGGCCCGAGTGGGCGTGTGTACGTGGGTAGTCTCTGACCTGGTTCCTCCGTGTTGCTGTCTCCTGCCCCTGCCTCCCAATTAGCCGGGATGGCAGGCACCTGCAGCAGTGGGCTGGGCCAAGAGATGAACCTGGGCCACCAACGCAGCATCATCCCCCACATGGCAGTGCTCTCCCGCTTGCTCCATTATGACTGGGCTCAATTTCAGGTTCTTAGAGACATACCCAAGGGGCAGCATGGACCCTATTAAGAGCATGGAATTGAGAATCTAAAACCAATTCAAGTTCCAGTCTCCCCACCTTTTATCTGTGTGGCTATGGACAATCCTTTGTTTTGTTTTTAAGTTTATGCATTTACTTTTCCCATGGGAGAAAGAGGCACCCCCAATGAGGACTTCATAGTGGGGTCCTCCTCAAATCTCAGCCAGATCAGATCGTATACCTGGAGTGCTCAAGGAGGCCCCCAGACACAAACCCAGGGTCTTCCCCTCGTGGGTTCCGTTGCGTTAGCACTGCACCCCCACCTGCCTGCTCCCCATGGGAAAATATTTTAATCCTCTGAGTCCTAGTTCTCTCGCCTACAAGAAGGAATAATTCTACCTACCTTAGAGAATTGTAACAAGAAAAAAAAATCTATTTAGCAGATGCTTCATCTGTAAAGCACTAATGAAATGTTCATTATTATTAACCTTAATGTTTTACAGTCCAAGAATGTATCTAACTAGCAACACAAAGTGAATTTAATGCATGCTAACCCCACATGTTCCCTCTTAGAAATTTAAAGTGTGCACTGGTTGTGTCAGTCCCTTTGGGGTAATGTAACAAAGTACTGGACTACCCAGGTTTATAAACAACAGAATCTATTACTTGTGCTTCTGAAGACTGCAAAGTCCAAGATTAAGATGCCACAGATTGAGCGTCTGGGGAGAGCCAGCTTTCTGGTTCCTAGACAGCCATCTTTTTGGTGTGACTTCACATGATAAAAGGAGCCAGGGGCTCCCATGTAGTCAACCATGGTTCGCGTCCCGGACCTGGTGGCTTAAACTCACGCTGGGCGCATGTGTGTGCATGTCCAAGATCCCGAGAGGAGAATGGAGGAGAAGGGATTGCGGCGTGGCCATCCCCCCTGGGGGGTGATTTCTCGCTTTCTGTCTCTCTGTCTCTCTCTGTCTTTCTGGTGAGCGCACGTGCCCTATAGCAAAAACCTCTCAAAAAAAATAAATAAATAAAGGAAGAAGCCAGTGTTTTCACTGGTGTCTCTTTTGTAAAACCACTAATCCCAATTGCAAGGTTCTGCCCTCATGGCCTAATCACCTCTACAAGACCCCACCTTCTAATAATGTCATTTTGAGAGCTAGGATTTCAACTTAAAAATTCGGGGGTAACAAAAATATTCAGCTCGAGACCAGCAGTTGGTATAATGGTTATGTTGCTGGATTCCCACATAGTCAACTGTAGTTCGAGTCCCAGACCTGGTGGCTTAAAACTCACACCAGGCGCATGTGCAGCATGCCTAAAATCCTGAGAGGAGAATGGAGGAGAAGGAATGCAGTGTGGCCACCCACTCTGGGGTGGGTGATTTCTTGCTTTCTGTCTCTCTGTCTCTCTCTGTATCTCTGGGCACACACAGCCTGATTTTTTTTTTTTGGTACACCCTATAGCAAAAATCTCTCTTTAAAAAAAAAAAAGAAAGAAAGAAAGAGCTGATAGCATTGGCATTTTGCAGGCCTAAAAAGTCTTAAAAATAAAATGCTCTGGGGCCAGCCAGTGATGTGGTTAAGGTGGCTAGATCTAACTTACTGCATGGTTTGAGTCCTGGACCTAGAAGCCTGAAAGACATGCCAGGCACATGTGCATGTGCCCAAAATTCTGAGCAGAGAGGGGAGAAGGGATTGCAGCATGACCAGCCCCCCCAGGGGTGCTTTCTGGTTTTTCCTTTCTCTCCATCTCCTTCTAGCACGTGTACGTGTCCTATAGCACAAAGAAAAAAATAACTTAATTTTAAAATAAAATACTACTTACCTGGTTTTAACTCAATATGCCCAAACTATCTGATTATAGACCCCACTTTCCATGTGCATGACCTATCCTTTGGGGACACTGTATTGTCCCAACATGTCTTGACTGGGGGCTATCTTGCCCTCACGATACATGTGGCAATATCTGAATATTTGGTTATCACAGCTGGGCAGGGCAGGGGATGAGATGCCACTGACCTCCAATGGGCAGAGGCCAAGGATGCTGCTGAACGTTGCACAGGGCACAAGACAGTCCCCACCCCACCCTGAATGGATAACAAAGAATTATCTGACACAAGTTGATGATATCAAGATTAAGAAACCCTACACCTTCCCCAGAGACCACAGGTCCTTTCTGAAGAGCAGTGACTCTACCCACACCGATTGTGCAGACACAGGGGCCTTTGCAGTGAGCTGAATGTCACCCAAGAGCAACCACCAATGGACTCCCCAGGCCACAAGCAAGCGCTGGAAAGTGTCACCTCAAAATCAGTCTAGGTAATGTCTATGTGTGATACATACAAATATCAGCTAGTACATGACCCAAATTCAACTTCCTTTACTTTTTTGCAACTAAACTTCAGTTTCTTTTCAGATCCCATTCTGCTCAATGGCCAAAACTTTTTTCTTTTTTTCAACTTCCAGAGGACATGTGTGCTCACCAGTGAGGCAGAGCCAGAGGAAAGAGAGGGATAAAGCACCTCCAGTGGGGCGTGATCATGCCATAATTCCTTCTCCACTTCTCCATCCTGTCAGGATTTTAGGTACATCCACTCATGAGGCATGTCTTTAAGTCATTGGGGCAGAGACTCAAACCATGTCAGCCATGTGGGATCTGGCTCCCTCAACCACCAGGCTTTGGGGCTGGCCCTCAATGACTGAAATTTAATCTTAGTAAATTCAGGATCTACCTAGGTTCCCATTTCTTTAAAACTCTGAAGATATCAGGGAACAGGGTCACTGGATCCTCCATGTCACCTCTAAGCTGATCTTCCACCATGTTATCTGGATCCCCTTCATGTCCTCACTCTCTCTGTGCCTTATCCATGCCACCTTCAGGTGCCCTCTGCCCTCAGTTACCCAAACCTACCTAGGGCTCTATCATTTCTCACCCAGACTTAGCCAAGGGACACGCAGGGCACAAAAACTAATATTCTCCTCTCCCTGCCAACATCCACCCTAAGATAGCTTTTCTGTGTTCCTGTTTTTGTTCTTTGTTCTACTCATCATCTATTCTCTCTGCCTAGTCCCCTTAGGAGCCATGCTTTTGAAACTCCAAAACTTGAGCTTTTGAACCTCAAAAGCATTTTTTTTCCTCAAATTACCATCTCTGCCAGTAGTTTCAAAAGTCTGTTTAGACTCTTAACTCTTCCTCTACATGTTTGCTGAGTCATTCATTCACCAAGAGACTAAAAAGAGAATGTCCTTCACCTAGATTCAGGGGAAAGCTAGGGATAGAAGGAAATGAGGAAGAAAACTTTGGCTAAATCACGAAATAGGATTATCTCACAATAGTGAGCCCTCCTGCCAAGTTTGGATCCATTTTAGTGGCCCACGTGTCTTCTTGGGTCCAATCTCAATCAAGCTTAAAGTTTCATTCTCTGAAGGAGTCAGGTGGGAGGATAACAAATAGATTTCTTCTCACTGGCCAAATTCAATTGATCAGTAGTGGCCGCCTGAAGTAGTGTTGAAAAGGTTTTTTCAGGCCTCAGCTGGGCTCGGTGAGCAAAAACAAATTAGTCACAGCTGCCACAGGCCATAGGTGTGGGAGGAGAGCTGTGATAGCATGCATGCCAAGAACCTGCCGTCACTGGCTTACTGTTATCTAAAAACTTAGAGATTCATCTAGAACCATCCCTCCATCATTCATAGAAGTAAACACTGTTAGAGGGTCTAACAATAGGCCCTCTATTGATAGTCCCCTATTGTGTTGCTAAAAAATACCTGAGACTGGGTGCTTTACAAAGAGTAGAAGTGGGACTAGCAGGAGGCATAGTGGTTATGGCACTGAACTCCCACATGGCCAACTATGGTTCAAGTCCTTGGCTCCAATGGCTTAAAACTCCTGCCCAGCGCATATGTATGCATGCCCAAAATGAAGGAGAAGAATGGAGAAGGAATTGCAGTGTGGGGAATTCACTCCCCCTCTTGCTGAGTCTGTCTCTTCAGCGAACGCATGCACCCTGTGGCAAAAACCCTAAAGACGAAGGGCAGGGCTGGGAGGTACAAGGACCCCCTCAGATGGGCATCTTTCAGAGCTCCAATTACATCACAAGGACAAGAGCAAAACACAGCAGCAGCGTCCATAAGCCTGCCTCTGTTCTGATCTCATTCCTCCTTCTTATAAACCCCGAACTCGACCTTAGGGTCCTCGCCCTAATAACCTGAAACCTAATCTCTTCCCAAAGGCCTCACCCTTTGACCCATAATTGAATCAAGTTTTCATTCCCCTAATCACATTCCATTAATTCCACATATGATTGAGGGAGAGGGATAGTCAAGCTATAGCAAAGGACCTGATGGAAAGCCTACACAAAGAGGGAACCCCGAGTATAAAGGACTATAAAGGCAGGCTCACCCCAGAACCAGCACTCCGAGTGATAACCTGTGGGATCGTAAGTCTTCAGCATCTATCTTGTTCTTTGCTTTTCCTCAGCTCTCAGGCCTGCCCTTAGCAAGGGGTGGGAGCGTTTATGGAGTAAGTACACTCCTAGAGCAAGCACGGAAACATAGATGTACGAGGGTGCGCCATGGCCTGGTGGCTTAGGAAGCCTGCTCCCACATGGCCAGTCACATGAACAACACGCTGGGCACGAGTACATGCGTGCTGCAACCCTGACAGGGTGGAGAAATGGAGAAGGGATTGTGCGACTGCACCCCAGTGGGAGGTGCTTTCTCCCTCTCCCTTTCTGTCTCTCTTATGTACGCATGTGCCCTCTGATGAATTTTCTTTTTTTATTTAATTTTATTTGTTTATTTTTAATTTTCTTTAGATTTATTTAATTTTATTTGTTTATTTTTAATTTTCTTTAGAGCATATATGCTCACCAGAGAGAGAGAGAAAGAGGGAAAGTGATAAAGCAAGCTACCAGGTCTAGGTCTCAAAACGTGGTTAGCCATGTGGGAGTCCAGTGCCTTAACCGCCATGCCACCTGCCAGCCCTATGCAAATCTTCTTAAAAAGAAATAAATAAAATAGATTGTTCAAACTAGTTATCTACTCCATGGGCAATGGGAGCCACTGATGAGTTGGTTTTTGTGTGTGTGTGTGTTTTTTTTATTGTCTTTTTTTTTTCTTTCTTTCTTTTTTTTTTTTTTAAGTTGACCAGAGAAAGACAGAGAGAAGAAGGAAAGTAAGAAAGCAAGGTCCAGGACTTGAACCGCAGTCAGCCATGTGGAAGTCCACCACGCCACCTGCTGGCCTCGTCACTGATGACTTTTAAGTGGAGAAATGTCAAGATAAGAGAGGCCTTTAATAAACTAAATTAATCCACCAGCCACAGATAGAGTGGATTGGAAGGGAAAGTTCAGAGGCAAGGATCCTTCTTGGAATTCGCCTCAGTAGCCCAGGTGAGAAGTGTTCCTGAGTGGGTATGAGTGCAGAGATCTTGTCGAGACAGCAGAAGAGCCGCCACTGTCACCTGAACGGAAGCTGAATCACAGGCCCTGCAGAAGCCCTACCACCCCTCGTGCCTGGAAGTCCTGCCTTCACAATTAGGGGAACGAGAGATTTTTCAAAGTCAGGGTGCCTGAAAACAGTGCTGCCAGTCTGGCTTGATTTAGGAAGATCTAATGGGAGCCCTCAAAGGAGACGTGCCCACTTCCTGCATGTCCTGCATGGCTGGGGGAACTTCTGGAGCAAGGATGGCCCTAGGCCACTGGACAAGGTCAGGTTGCACTGGCAATGTGGCAGTAGCTCTGTCCCTCTGGGCATTTCTCCAGGGCTGGAAATAATTTCTCCAAGACATAAAGCAGCCCCTCCCATAAAAACAAACTAAACCAGAAATACACATAAACAAAGGCAGATGCGGCCCAGAGGTGAGATTATCAAGGAAGAATACTCCCTGCCTGGGGCTACTTTCTGACCAGTCAGGGCAGGTAACCTGCGGATGGGATAGGGGATGTACATACTGGCCTGGGGTTAGGGGAAAGCATAGGAATAGTGGGAGCCACCAAACAGGGCCCTAAGACTCTGCTGCTTCTCACCCTCGGTTTGGGGGTCCCCTAAATCCATCCACCCTCTCTGCTCTTCCCCACAGTGACTTGCCTTTTTCTCTGTTTCCATCTTTTATTTCCTTTCCTCTGCAATTTGCCTTTCTTTCTCCCTCCTGCTTCCTTTTAATCCCTTCACCCAAACATGGTAACAACCGGGTGTACTTCCGGGTCTGCCTAAAGCACCCCTAGACGACCATTTATGACCATTTCTTTCAGACCCCCAGTTCCAGCATAAGCCAGCAGGCATGCCGGGAAGATGGCCGAGTTATGGCTGAGTTATCCAAAAGCCTCTGCTTCACACATTCCTAACACTCCACTTCCCAATCAGGAAAAGATCTGGATTTGATAGCCTTGGCTAAGCTCGCTTCTGACTGACGCTGCTAGTTTGCCTTACTGGGAACACATCGGGCGAGGGGGTGGGACAGTCCACCTTCGGCTGGCTGCAACCAGTCTGTCATTCTGTGTCTCACCCCACCGCCAGCGTAAGCATGTGAGGAGGTCACCAATCATGCAGGGCAGCAAGATATGTGCCCAGACCAAGCTGAAGAGTTCACTGGGGAAGGGAGGCCAGCCAGGAGGAGACCATGGGAAAGAGCCTCATAGGCAGAAAGAGCAGTCCAGGTGGGGATGGATGACCGCACGACCCCAACCGAATTGTGCAAGGACATTTTGGGGGCAGTGAGCTTCCAGGCCAGCCTGAAAGGAACAAAGAATTTGTGCAGGGAGTAGGGAAAAAGGAAACTAGAAAACGAGATTGGAGCTAGTTTGTAGGGGACCTAGAATGCCAAGATGAGAATTTAGAGTTAATACCATTCCTTTTTAGAGAGACATGGAAAGTTGTTGAGCAGGGGAGGACCATTATCAAAATGCTGTGTGAGAAAATATCAAAATACTTTTCTTGTCACTCAGGTCCACAGCCTGAGAAAACAGCAGTGGCTGAAGAACACAGGGGGCGGAGAGGGGACCGGATACCACATGTCCTGAGGTTTATTAACTATGGCTCCACCATGATTGTCCACCATCTCAAGTACCTCAGGCACTTCTGCTTGAGAGGGAATAGAGACGGGAGAACAGGAGGGAGGTACAGTGGCCTTTTCTTTCTGGACAGCCTCATCCTCAACCCACCCCAACAGCATGAGGAGTTAACTCCAAGAGAGTCACCCACAGAAGTTGAAGAACCTGAAAGAAAAGGAGGCAGGCAACCCTCCCTGCTTAGGCGGCAGAATGCAGTCTTCTTCTAAGCCAGGGAGAAGGAAACTGGAGTGACAGCAAGTGAAAAGAGGAGACACCTAGAGAGTACCCCTACTGCCACATTTGTTATGATATTGTGTGGGCTTCCTGTAGGTCACAGGGACATGAGGACTCGAAAAGGAACTGGGTTTAAAGACACACAGGGCCACATATTTTATCATTCTGGTGATATGAAATATCCAAAATAGGCAAATTCAGAGAGACAAGAAGGTGTTTCCTGGTTTCAGGAGAGAAGGAAGAATGGGAAGTGACTAATAGGTTCAGGGTTTCCTTTTGGGGTGATGAAAATGCTCTGAAACCAGACAGTGGTGATAGTTGTGCAGCACTGCAAATGTACTCAGTTGTACTTGTTAACAAGATTAAAGTGCTGAATTTCATGTTACGTGTATTTTACCACAACAATTTTCTTTTAAAAGGTAACATTTGGCTGGGGCCCTAGTGGCATGGTGGTTAAGGTGCTGGACTCCCACATGGCCAACTGCAGTTCAAGTACCGGACCCGGTGGCTTGCTTTCTCACTTTCCTTCTATCTTTCTTTGTCTCTCTCTGCTTAAATTAAAATAATAGTAGTAGTAATAATAATAATAATATAATGATGGAGCCAACAGATGGTGTAATGGTTATGTTGCTGGACTCCTATATAGTCAACTGTGGTACAAGTCCCAGACCCAGCAGCTTAAAACTCATGCCAGGCTCGTGTGCATGTGTGCCCAAAATCCCGAGAGGAGACTAGAGGAGAAGGGATTGTGGTGTGGCCATCCCCCTCAGGGAGAGGGGTGATTTCTCACTTTCTGTCTCTCTGTCTTTGTCTGTCCAGCAAGTACACGTGCCCCATAGCAAAAAATCTCTTGAAAAAAATATATCTAATAATAATAATAGCAGTTGGTCCAGCAAGTGGCATGGAGGTTAAGGCAGCTGGGTCCCACATGGCCAGCTGCATGGTTCAAGTCTCAGACCCAGTAGCTCAGACCCTGGGCACATATGCATGCCCAAAATTGTTTTTTTTTTTTTTTTTTTTTTTTTTTTTTGAGAGATTTTTGCTATAGGGCGCATGTGCTCACCAGAAAGACAGAGTCAAAGAGACAGAAAGCAAGAAATCACCCCCCAGGGGTATGGCCACACTGCAATCCCTTCTCCTCCATTCTCCTCTCGGGATTTTAGGCATGCACCTACACGTGCCCAGCATGAGTTTAGGCCACCGGGTCCAGGACTCAAACTGCAGTCGACTACATGGGAGTCCAGCAACATAGCCATTATGCCAACTGCTGGTCCTATGCCCAAAATCTTGAGAGGAGAGTAGAGGAGAAGGGATTATTGTATGCTATCCTGCCAGGGGGTGATTTCTCACCTCTCTCTCTCTCTCTCCCTCTCCCTCTCTTTCTCTCTCTCTCTCTCTCTCTCCAGTGAGCTTGTGCACCCTATAGAAAAACTATAACAATAAAAATTAAAATAACATAACAGTAATTGCAGTCTTGTCAGTTGTCTTCCCCAGGAGGTATCCAAAGAGCCATGGAGACTCAGCAGTAAGATGGCAGGCAATGGACTTCCAATAATGTGAGTGGATGGTGTCGGGGCCTGCAGACTGGCATTAGTGACCCCTGGCTAGAGAACTAGTCCATGCTGAGTGCTCTAAGGAAGTGACCATGTGACCTGCGTTGGTCATCAATATCCTTCCCAAAGATCTCCAGAGCACCCCCTTCTGGGCACATAGTAAGATTGTACTTCCTGTTCCTTTTCTGTGTGGGCAGGGCCACATGACTAATGCTGGCCAATGAAATGTACATATAAGTCACTTCAGATAGCAACATTGAAGTCTTGATGCCAAATCTTCTGGGAGTACTCGTTCCTTCTGGTAGCATCTGGCAAATGCTGGAGATGGAAGCTGTTCCAGGAGCCTGAGTTCCTCAATGAGTTGGTGAACTTCTGTTGACCTGCAGTGGACATGGAGCATGTTAGAGAAGTAAACCTGTGCTGCTCTAACTTGTTTCAATTGAGGGTGGTTTGTTACCACGGCATCATTGAGAGAATCCACATTTGGACTCTGGCCCCACAGACGGCCTTGATGGTCATGGGGTGTTAACCAGAGACATAAGCAAACAAAGAAGACACAGCTGTCTCAGCAGTTGGTTATAAAAGAAAGATGTCTCCCTTTCCTTTGTCTTCCTCCTTCCCCAGGACACAGAAAATACTTGGTTATTGGTGGAAAGAAATCAAAGACCACCTTGTACCTGAGATCTCTGTCCTTGAGCAGATGAGAAAAAGGAGAATTAATTCAGACATGAGATTAAATTTTAACCCTATGGACTAAATTGTAATAAATTACAATGACCAGAAAGCAGTGGGAATCCCCCAAAAGATAGAAAGGTCTGGAGATCTTGACGTACGCCAGTGACTGGAGCCTGGGACCAGTGAGGTCCCAGCAGAAACAGATGGGACCCTTGAAGGGGGTAATTTAGGAAAAGACAGGACTGCACACAGAATGGTGGGCAGGTTAGAGAACCAAGAGGACTAGCAGCAGTAGAAAGGGCTGTCATCCCTAGACCCAAGAGGAGAAACGTTTCTGTAGCTGTAGAGGAGGACCCGTGACCTATGGAAGAAAAACATATCCAGTGCCAACCCTCTCCATCCACAAGGCAGCCCAAGAGATGAACACGCCAACCTCATCTTCCCCACGCCCTCTCATCTCCTACCAGAGCCTCCCGACTGCCTGAACCCAACAGGAAGCCCCTTGATGTGTCCATCAAGGTCTGTCTCCAAGGGCTCAGAAAATTGTGGAGGAGGATGGAGAGTCAGTCAACAGACCAAATGGAAATGATCCAGAACCTGCCTCTACTGTGGGTTTGAGACTGCTCCTTAAATTGGTTCCAAGTGTTTCAGAAATATTTTTTAAGAATTATTTACTTAATTTTATTTATTAATTCATTCATTTTAATTTGACCAGACACACACACACAGAGAGAGAGAGAGAGAGGAAAAGCGGGAAAGTAAGCCACCAGGTCCGGGACTCAAATTGTGGTCAACCATGTGGGAGTGTCCAGAGCCTTAACCATCATGCCACCTGCTGGTACCTCAGGGAGAATTTTTTTTTATTTTTATTTTTGGAGAGGTTTTTGCTATAGGGTGCATGCGCTCGCCAGAAAGACAGAGAAAGAGAGAAAGGGAGAAGTCCCCCCCAAGGGAGATGGCCACACCACAGTCCCTTCTCCATTCTCCTCTTGAGATCTTGGGCACACACGCACATGAACCCGGTGTGAGTTTAAGCCACCGGGTCCGGGACTCAAACCACAGCGGACGACATGGAAGTCCAGAGACATAGCCATTACACCAACTGCTGGTCCCAGGAAGATTATTTTTTTATGAGCTATGTTCCACATGGGGCAGGATGGAATGGAAATGGAGGACCACTTGTCATAGTTCTTGTCAAAGAATGAGCCAACAGGTAGAAGGAAACAAGAATGGGACAGCATCTAGAAACTAAAGAAGAGGAAAAGAAAAACAGTACTTGAGCATGAATGGCTATGGATAAACAAGGCTGCAAAGTTTTCTTAGGTACATGTCTTGGAGACCCCTAATAGCCTTACAGAGAGGTATCTTGGATGATTTGTGAGGGTAACCCAAACACAGCATCCTGGCAGAAAGCAGATGGCACTCAAAAGAACCAAACTGTAAAGAATTTAATGAAGGAGGGTCCAGCAGAAGATGTAATGGTTACATTGCTGGACTCCCACATAGTGGACCATGGTTCCAGTCCTGGACCCAGCAGCTTAAATTTCACGCCAGGCACATGTGCGTGTGTGCTCAAAATCCCAAGAGGAGAATGAAAGAAAAGGGACTGCATCATGGCCATCCTCCCAGGGGGTGATTTCTTTGATTTCATGCTTTCTGTCTCTCTATGTCTCCAGTGAGCACACATGCCCTATAGCAAAAATCTCTCCCCCCCCAAAAAAAAAAAAGAAAGAAAGAAAATAATTTAATGAAGGGACTAGATAGAATGTATGCAGGGTTAGGAAAACCAGCATCAGGCCCAGACTCTCTAGCTCAGCTGGAAGTGTACTGGACTGCAGAGCAGGAAATTACATGCTAACCATGGTTTGAATCCCCAGTCCAGGTGACCTGAAAACATGCCAAGTGCACACAAGTACCCAGGATTCTGGCAGGCTGGAGGACCAGAGGAAGAGGATAGCAGTGTGATAAAGTCCTGTGAGGGTGACCCTCCCCCTTGGGTGCATTCACATGATCTATCATGAATAATAAAAAACAGAGAACCTGCACGAGACAATGGGACACTCAAGAGGCTAGCAATCAATGGCAAGAAGCTGTTTCCATCTCTTGCCAGGATTCTGGAGACAGGGAAGATCTCCCCCCAGGAATGGTGCAGTGGAGCAACAATGGCTACTGCCAGACCCTCCGTGAGACTGTGATGGAGTTCAGGGGCAGCAGTCACCTCCTCTCACTGTCCACTCACCTTCCATCTCCAACCATGCCTTCCACGGAGGGAACCAACCAGAACCTAACAGCAAGGGAGCCCGGTGGGGGCAGAAAAGAGTGGGCAGAGAAAGGGCCTATAGGGGTAGGAGACAAACAGGAAAACCAGTCAATTTGGAGGGTATAAAGCCAGTTGATAGTGAGGAAACAAAAGCTAAGGCAGCCGAGAATTTTTGTGTGAAGAAAGAGATGAGGAACAGCAGCAATGTCAAGTAAAGGCATTTTATAGGCAAAAGAGATCAGAGTGTGCTTTAAACTGAGACCCAGTTCACCCAAGCCACACCACTGATGTCATGGTGACCAGTTAATCCTGGAGAAAATTGTGTTGAAAGTTTCTGTCAGAACTATGCATTTCAGATGACCCAAAAGATTGAAGGAGGGAGTGAAAGAGGCGACCTGGTCACAAAGCAACAATGCAAGTGCCTGTTGGTGCTAACCATCCATCTTTCACAAAAGAGCAGGATAATCTTTTAAGAATAGAAAGACTTTCAGTCACAGTAACATAAAGGCTACTGTATCGCATCCCTGGCTCCCTGGAGGCTGGCTGGATCTAGTTCAAATAATTTCTTTCCGGAGTTGCTGTTGCCAGGAGGATTTAGAATAGCAAACAGTGGTGGTCAATCTAGGTGAAGCTGCCTGTGCTTTTCATCCCTGCTTCTTGGGCATTTGGAGAAATCAACTTCTGACTTTGCAACAACAGTCAATTGTGGTCAACTAATGCGCTGCATTTATTTTAAAGGGTTAGATGTTGGGCTGATCCTATTGTGCAGTGGTTAACCTAAGCATAGGAGCCACAGCCCATATGACTGACTATGGTTCAAATCCCAGTCATGGCAGCTTGAGGAACATGCTGAACACATGTGAGCATGTGCCCCAAATCCTGAAAGGATGGAAAAATGGATAAGGGATTGTGGCATGGCCATGTCCCCATGGGAGGGGGGATTCTCTCTCTCTCTCTCTCTCTCTCTCTCTCTCTCTCATCCATCTATCGATCTATCTATCTATCTATCTCTTGCAAACACATACACCCTCTGGCAATAAAAAATTTTGAAAATAAATGATTAGCTGCCCTCTGCAAAATCAGTCATCAGAACAGTTAAAAAGAAGGCATTCTTTTCCTTACAGGTGGAACAGTATGTAGGTGAGCACCTAAAAAGGCCAGCAGAATCTGGCTCACTAGTGGGTAGTTAACTAAGGGCCAACACAGACTGCTGCATTCAGGATGAAGTGAAAATGCTCAGAAAAAAGGAGAGAGGTAAATCATCTTGGAGGGTTAGATGGACTTTGCCAGGAAAATGAGGAGAAAGCCCTCCGAAGATCAACCTGCTCGTTGATTCATCCCCACAGTCAGAGCACAAGGAGTGCAGCTATGCAGGTTGTGTAATGCATAGGCAGACCCTCCCCCCCAATAACTGCCACACTCTCCTGCTAAAGAGGCAGCAATTCCTGCAGTCCAGCATGCACTCCATTCACCCCAGCATGCATCCTTGCATGCAGGTATGTCTACCTAGATGGGGGAGCAACTTCTTCTCTGTACAAAGATGAAATGCACATGCCAAGCCATCTTTCCTGGATGGCACTACCCCGAGAGGAAGGAGAGGTCTATGAGATTCTAATGAAGGTGCTGTGCTATATGCTCACAGCAACACTGACCAAGTTCTTCCTAGATGCTAAGGATGCATTACTCTTCACCGATTGCCTGAAAGAAATTTGCACCATACTCAGAGCATGAGTGGGAGAAATTCAGAAACAGAATAGTAATAATAACAATAATACCAGGGTCAGCAGGTGGCATGGTAGTTAAGGCACTGGACTCTTCTATGGCTGACCATGGTTCAAGTCACAGACCGGCTGACTTGTTTTCTCGCTTTCTCTCTCTCCTCTCTCTCTCTCTCTCTCTCTCTCTCTCTGTCCCTCTTTAGTAAAATTTTAAAATATAATAATGTAGTAAATAAAATACAATTTTAAAGTTATTAACAAAAAATAATAATAATGCCAACAATCCCTCATTTTTGTTTAGTCCATAATATTTTGAAAAGTACTTTCCCCTTCAGAATCTCATTCAAGCCTCAGAGCAACTCTGGGGTCACACTAGGTAAAGGTATTCTTATGCATTTAATGATGGGAGAGCTGACATGCAAAGAGCTGGGACTGAAATCTGTTTCCTGATTTCAAATTCTCTACTCTTTGCATAGCATAAGCCAAAAAAGAAAAGAAAATCTACACATTTAGAAAAGCTTCCAGGTAATGAGTTGGACAGACAGCACCTATCTGCCTATCTCCTGGGTAACAGAACAGTGACTTTCCCCTGGGGACTTGCTGCCATTCTCAGTCTGCATTCTTCAGTCCAGGGAGACTTGCAACTCTGGCCTGACCATTCAGAGCATTGACTGGCTCAGGAATGAGCATATGACCCAACCAGAGTCAACCAGGGGCAGGAGACATTGGTAGCCCGTAGGATGGGAAGGAGACCCCTCTCTATTCCACTGGTCACAAGCAGAGAAGGTGAGTATGGAATCACTAGCTACCAGTTTTGCCCATGTGGAATATGAGAATAAAACCAATGTGGATGATAAAGAAGCCAAGAAGTGGCTAAAGGCAGTCCTGGAGACGTCATTTGAACCTTTGGGTTGTGTCACAGGTATGCTTTGTAGAAATACCCTAGAGTCCGTGTGTTAGAAACTTCATTCCCAGTGCCACATGCTGAGAGGTGAGACCTTTAAAAGTTGATTAGGTCATGAAAACAGAGATACTATGAATGAATTTATGCCATTATCTGAAGATCGCATAAAGATTTCATTGTAAAATTGAGTTTGGCCCTGTCTGGCTCTGCCCCTCTCTTTCTCACTCTCTTGCTCCACCTTGTCCCACCATTGGATAATGCAGCAAGAAGGCCCTTACCAGAAACCAGCCCCATGATCTTGGGCTTCTCAGCCTCTAGAACTATAAGAAATATATCTCTGTTCTTTATAAATTACCAAATCTCAGGTGTTCTGTTATAGAGCACAAAACAGACTATGATAGTCACTCGCCCAAATTTTTTTTTATTTTTGAGCTATTATATTTCTTTTATTTTGCAGGCAGTTTGAATTAAGTCATCTGTCACTTGCAACTAAAATATCTTGACTAGTTCAGGTAGTCCCTTCCTCTCTGTCTCAGCCATATGCAGACGCTGGCAATGCCATTCATACCGCTGGAGACCAGCATACGGTTTAATTGCCAAAGAGTGAGCCATACTAATTTCCTCAATGTCATTCTATTAATAATCACCATCTAACTCTGCTCAGCAGTCTGGAAAAGTTAGGAATGTTCGCTTTGCCCAAATGCCCGGTGGAATATCCTAGCCTGCTGGGCACTGTGAGGCAATTGTGTGGTGTAATAAGAACTACACTTCATTTAGTAGAAGTCGAGCTGTGCTCTAATTGTGCTTGGACACCTGTGTCAGATAGACCCTTGAGTGTAAAACAATGGTTCCCAATGGTAGTGGAAGTCACATGTGAAAGAGAAAAGGAATCTTCTCCCCTAAGCATGGAATGTAAGTCCTCCCCTTCTGTCTATAGGGGCACCGTAGGTCTTGTACTCACCACTAGGCCAGGAGATTGATTGGCTTAGACCAACCAGGATGTAGTTTGAAACTGGAAGTGGTGTCTCCTTCGCCCAAGTCTCATGACGGAGGGATAGATCCCAGGACGATGCTTCTATTGAGAAGACAGCAATAGCGACTAGATCTTGGGGAAGATCAAGAATATCATGGTAGCCACTACTTATCCATGTGACCCTGGGCACATCTCTTTAACTCTTTGGACTTCAGTTTCCTTGTCTGCAAAATGAAGAGGATAATCAAGGTTACCTTCTACTCTAACATGACTGCTCGCTCCTAAGACAAAATGGGAAAACTGAGTCGATAATATGGCTAGAAATGGGAAATTGGTAGTGGTGGCAATATCTTATCCTCATTCATTTCAAACGTGCTTTGATAGGACCCAGGTCTACCCTATGTTAACGAAACCCAAAAATCAGACCCACAAAACACACCAACTTAGGTGGACTACACATACTCCATTTACTTTATGAAAAGATTTACCACAATTCTCTTTTCTATTTCTACTTATGTCTAGATACTAAGATGTCTTCAGTTTGAAGAAATAGCTCTTATAATCGTCCAATCTTTTTCTTTTTTTTCTGTCTTTAAGGAGTTGTACTGTTCCCTACATTTGAGCAGACACTACAGTCTGTCTTAAGCAATGGATATTGGAAAGACCTTAAAAACTTGCCAAGAAAGTGTAGGAAAACAGACTTAACATGGTATAGAAGCAGTCTGCACAAATCAATTTAGCATCCTGCGTGTTTTAATAGCTTCCCTTATCACTCCTGGACTTTATTAAGTACATTTGTGGCCAAACTATGGTTTTCTCTTTTGCCTCTGATACTCATTGTTCTTCTTTGGCATATTCTAAAGTCCTAAGAGGCAGAAGCAGCACAGCAGATTAGTCTACTGGTTCCACAGCTAAAATTTCATCTCAAAATCTAGCAGCTTCCAAGAACCTCTAAAAAGTAGTCTTACGGCAACCTAACTCTCAGCACCTCCTTCTCCCAGGACAATTTCCAGACTCCTCTCAGTTGCTCTCCTTCCTCTCTCTTTAAACACTCAACTTTCTGCATTCATCGATACCCTCACTGTCCACGAGCAGGACCACTGTGTGTCAAGAACCCAGCATCTGTACTCCTCCAGGGCACCTCTGCTCTATTCTGCCTCCAGAGGAACACCATGGACCCTAATGTTGGCCAGCCAGCTTGGTTCAGTGGTAATAATGCCAGACAAAAATACACAGTAAAGGGCCAGCCAGGTGGCATGGTAGTTAAGGTGCTGGATGCAACATGGCTGACTGTACAAGTTTTTGAGTCCCAAACCTGAGAGCTTGGGAAATATGCCAGGCACATGAGCATTGCATGCATAAAACCTCATGAGAATGGGGAGGATATTGCAGCATGACCATCCTCCTTGGGGGCTGATTTCTCACGTTCCCTCTCTCTGTCTCTCTGTCTCTCTGTCTCACATGTGCCCTATAGTAAAAAATAAAATCATAATCATAATCATAAAGGAGGTAATGTGTCTTCAAGCTCAGAACTCTTTTCAAGGCCATCCCCCACCTGGCATGCTACTCCTTGAGGCTTAGGAAAACTCCAAAAGAATAAGATGATCTGTTCTCTAGTGCCTCTGAAGCCAGAGAATTCTTTTTCCTCTAGCAAAGGTGTCAGAGGAGTCAGTCCATAAGCCAATGAGAAGTTGTAGAAACAAATAAAGGGATTTACTGAAAAAACACGGAAGTCTTATTTCTAAGATGACCACTTCTGTACAGTTTTAGAGTCCACAAATGACGGACTCTAAATATGATGGTCTGTGGGTCTCACATTCACATGTGCTTTTTTGGCATTCAGTGATTTTTGTTTGTTTTCTCATTTTTGCCAGAAGGCATGTGTGTTCACTAGGGAGTGACAGAGAGAGAGAGGGAGAGGACAAAGCATTTCCCATGGAAGATGGTCGCACTGCAATCCCTTCTACGCCACCTCTCCTTCCTCTCAGGATGTCACGCACTCACACATGCCCAGCATGTTCTGTAAGCTGCCACATCTGGGACTGGAACAGTGTAGTCAGCCACAGAGATCCAGCTCCCGTAGCCACCAGGCCATTGGCTAACTCTTATTTGTCTTTTTAAGATTATTTATTCCATGAGTAAAACAGACAGAGAGAAACAGAGCATGCCCAACAGAGTCTTGTTGCCATAAGACTCACCCCAGATTCAACCAGCCCAGATCATGGACTCGCATATGGCTGGTGTACTCGGGCAGCAAACAGCAACATCCCCATGAGCTTCATTTTTTAATATATAAAGAATTATCGGGAGAGAAGACAAGGTTCCACATGGCTACAGTGAACTAGATTTTTAAGGGAATGAAGATTTTCTACTAATAATTCAGCCTCCAACAAACGAGCTAGCGGCAGAAGACAAGGTTCCACATGGCTACAGTGAACTAGATTTTTAAGGGAATGAAGATTTTCTACTAATAATAGCCTTCTCTCTCTGTCTCTCAGTTCCTGTCTCTCCCTGCTTCTGTCTTTCCTTTTTTTTTTTTGGTAATATTTCCTTTTTACCCTTTTTTTTTAAAAAAAAAACAAGGCCCAGTTTTTCTCTGGCTCTTAGCTCCGCCTTCTTTCTTGTTAATTTTCGCTCTGCTCCTCCCATCCAGGCAGAAGAAGCCACGGGCCTTCAGGACAAGGTTCCACATGGCTACAGTGAACTAGATTTTTCGCACGGCGCGTTTGCGTGGTTTTCTATTTTGTGATTTTTTTTTAAAAAAAAGAACCGTAATTACAAATTTTTAATTTTTAAAATTTTTTTGTCTTTTTTTTCTCTTTTTGTTGTTTTTCTCTGTCTCATTTTCCTTTTTCTTGTCTCTTCACCCTCCAGTATCCTTTCAGTGTGTTTTTAGACAGATCTAAGAGCACTGTAGCTAAACATCCAAATACTAATAGGGTTAAAATATTCCCCACTATCTACTGAATCTGCTGCACCAGCAAGCACAATAGAACAGCAAAGAGTTTCTGGATCACCTCTGTCTGCTTGCTCCTGAACATTAAGGCTGCACTTCAAGAATTTGAAAGAAACACAACATTCATCAGATGACAAGAAATCACCGCCGGATCACGAGAAACATGGGAAAACAAGAAAATACCTCTCCTCCTAGGGAAAAGAGTAACTCTTCATCCACAAGCAGTTCGGTGAAAATCATGGAAATGTCTGATAAGGAATTCAGATCATTCATAATGTCTAAGCTAACAGAGATGGAAGAGAAGAGAGATAATGAACTGCTAAAGAGAAAGGAGAAAGAAATTGACGAGTTCCAAGAGATGAGGAAATTCCTGCAAGATCTAAAAGTGGAATTACACACTTTACAAAAGACTCAAACGGAACTGCTAGAGATGAAGTCTATAATACAAGAAGTAAAAATCTCCCTGGAAAGTATTAAAAGCAGACTAGATCATTCAGAAAATAGAATCTCAGATGTAGAGGAGAAAATGGCCGGCCTAGAAAAATCCACCATGAAGACTGAGAAAATGGCACAAAAATTTGAGAATAATATGCGAGAAGTACTGGATACCATCAAACGTCCAAATATCCGGATAATTGGCATTCCAGAAGGTGAGGAAACCCATAAGGGCATTGATAATCTATTCCATGAAATCCTGCAAGAAAACTTTCCAAACCTAGAGAGGCATTCAAAGATCCAGTCCCAGGAAATACAACGGACCCCAAATAGAATCAACCCTAGAAGATCTTCTCCAAGACACATTATAGCCAGGTTGACCAAAACTGCAGACAAAGACAAGATACTAAGATTAGCAAGAGAAAAACATCAAGTTACCTACAAAGGACATCCCATCAGGCTAACAGCAGATCTCTCATCAGAAACAATAAAAGCGAGGAGAGAATGGGAAAATATATTCCAAGTGTTAAGAGAGAAGCAGTTTCAGCCAAGAATACTGTATCCGGCAAGATTATCTTTCAGGTGGGAAGAAAAGACAAGAACATTCTCAGATAAACAAAACCTGAAAGAATTTACCAGCACCAGACCAGACCTCCAAGAAGTTCTCAAGGATGTGCTGTATCAGGAAAACTAAACGCAGATACATGGAAATAAGAGTCCAAAAACTGAGAAAGTAGCTAACTTAATCATAGGGACAAGTCTGGAGTTGAATACTATATCCCAGAATTTAATCAGGAAAATTGAACCAGAACAGAAGATAAAAGTATATGAGACTGATAGGTTCATGCACCTACCATTTGAACAGAATCCTAACCTGTTTCCGGGCTTTAAGCAAAGTTCCTTGGCGGTTCTTTGATTTAAGTTAAAGGGTGGAAATAATTCTAGGAACTAGAATTGGAAATTTATTTTTTCTGTAATGTGCATGAGTCACTATGCAGTGTGTACTGGATGGGAGATAGCATTTTGTGTGCTGGGATGATACTTAGGGAAGGAATGTAAATTGAGTTACAAAAAAATGTTTCAGGAAAAAAAAATGTATCTATTCAATGACTGCAGTAGGATATGTAGCCCCAGTTAGGTGCTACTTTATAGGATGTGTAAAGTTAGACTTGTGCTCATGGAAATGTGTGTGTCACATGTGTTTGCTAGGAGGGTATTCGGATTGATTAGGGTCTTTGGTGATTCAATAAAATGTGGGAGGGAAATGGTATAGAAAGCAAACATAGATAACAGAGACAGTGTGGGAGGAGAACAGGAGATGGCAGAGGGTAAGAGATAGGGAACCAAGGATGGGGGGAAAAAGCAAAACATACAGAAAACAAGAAATGGGAGATTATTTGCTAAGAATAACATATTTGTTGATGTGCTTGATTGAGACGATATTCAGTGTACTCTAGATGGAAAATCTCATTTTGTATGCTGTAATGATGTACAGTGAATGAATGCAAATAAATAAATTGGGGAAAAAATAAATAAATAAATAAATAACAGATCAAAAAAAAAAAAAAAAAGAATTATCGGGACCAACAGCGTAATGGCTATGTTGCTGGACTCCCACGTAGTCGACCGCAGTTCGCGTCCCGGACCCGGTGGCTTAAAACTCACGCCAGGCGCGTGTGCGTGCATGCCCAAGATCCCAAGAAGAGACTGGAGGAGAAGGGATTGTGGCATGGCCATCCCCCCTGGGGGTGATTTCTCACTTTCGGTCTCTCTGTATCTCTCTGTCTGTCTGGCTTCTAAAAAAAAAAAAAAAGAATTATCCATTTAATTTTATTTATCTTATTTTTTTTAATTTTGCTACAGGGCGCAAGTGCTTACCAGAGACAGACAGAAAGAGAGAAAGTGAGAAAGCGAGCTATCACATCTGAGACTCAAACTGCAGTTGGCCATGTGGGAGTCCAATGCCTCAACTACCGCACCACCTGCTGGCCCCAAGCTTCATATTTTAATGCTGTGCAATCATCTGGTTCTATGCTGCCCTTCAGTGCTTTTAAAATTGAGAGAGGGACCAGAAGATGGAGTAGTGGTTATGTCACTAGACTACCACATGACCGACCCCAGTTAGAGTCCTGGACCCAGTGGCTGGAAACTCAAGCCGGGCGCATGTGCACTATGCCCAAAATCATGAAAGAATGGAGAAGAAGGGATTGCAGCATGGTCATCCCTTCTGGGGGGACTGATTTCTCAGTGGTACCAGCAGATGATGGAGCAGTTATAACTCCCCACATGGCAGATCACAGCTTGAATCTCGGACCCAGTGACTTGAAACTCACGCCATGTGTGCATGCATACCCCAGATCCCAGGAGGAGAATAGAGGAGAAGGGATTGCAGCATGGCAAATGTGGGGAGTGGAAGGGGGGTCCTCACTTTCTCTCTCACTGTCTCTGTCTCTCTGGTGAGCACACACACCCTAAGGCAAAAGCCTCTTAAAAATAAAAGTGAGAGATTCTACATACAATTCCTGATGTATAACTTTTTCTAAAAACAAAAAGAAAAGTTCTGGTAAAATTAGGCTCAGATTTATTTGGCAATAATCAGCCAGCTCTAGGTCAATGATTCCTTCTAGAGATAGGACTCCTACCTTACCCTAGGCCGTATTGTTTTTTGTCCTACAAGGGGACTTGAAACAGTTCATGGAAAAATGGAATTAAAGTACAAGGTTATTTTGGTTGCAAAAGTAACTTGAAATCCACAATAATTTTTTCATAATATGCATTTTTCATGAACTCTTTGGAGACCCCTAATATACTCCGCCCTTGTTCTCCAGCACTCGCTTCCTTGACCCCCTTCCATCCCAGTTTATAAAGCATCCCCTTCCACCCCAATCGCTGCTGCAGAATCTCACTTAGGTTCCCAACGATCCTACAGTGTGGACAAGGTAAACACTTTGACTATCTCCAATTACAATTTTTTAAAAAAGCAAAAGGTCTTCCCAAATGTTTTTAGTACCAGGTCATATTCTGTGGCATAGAGGAGTCAATTCTAGGCAATGACAATCTGGTTCAACAGAAGTTGGATTTAGCCCTTTAGCTCTAATACCTAAGAAGATTTTCAAATTCTGGGTCAGCCCCTAGCTTTTCAGCTAAGGAAGCCAGATCCCACTTGGCTAACTGTGGTTCAAATCTCCACCCCAACTGCTTGAAAAACACACTGGTTCCATGTGTGTGACCAAGATCCTAAGAAATGGAGAAGGAAGGATTGTGGTATTGACTATACCCCACTCAAGTGCTTTCTTCCTCGCTCGTGTGCACACCCTCTGACAATGAAATAAAAAATTAAGTCCTGGTGCCAGAATATACCACAGACCACATGATTCAGAATCTCTAGAGGTGGGCCCCAAGTGTCAACTGTTTTTAAAACCCTCACATGATTCCCATGTGCCCCCGAAGCTGAGAATACTGCCTTTGAGTCTGCCTAATAGTAACGGTGGAGGAAGGGAGGTGAGTTGAACATTGTCCAACTCCAGACTGTAGAAGAAATAAAACTGTTGTTGGATTATGAAAGTCTAATGATGCCTGGAAAGTGTGAGGGAAAGATGGTGTCATTCTGCCTCAGGATTCAGAACCAGTCTGAATGGGAAGTCTCACTGAGTGGCGTCTAGTTAATGCATACTCTCTTGGAAGATGGCCCCTTCCCACTCATCTCTCAGGCAGACCAGTGGCTACTCTTACTTTTTGAAAGTCTCTCAAACCAGGGCTGTTCACGGACAGTCACTGAAATGATTTTATTATGACTTTACTACAAAAAGATTGAACTAAAATGTGACAAATATTCACCAGCAGAAAGAGAGCAACACCTTGGGTCAAGGATGTGTTCACATGTGGGCTCCCTGTCACCAGAGACTAAATGCAGGCCCAGGAAGGTGAGGCAACAGAACAGGTACCCTGTTCTGTTAGAAGCCTTTCAAAATATTCTGCGATATTCTGAGAGTCTGTGATTAACACTAAAGGAAAGAAAAAATATTCCTACCACTAGTTTATAGGAATATTTGGTCATGGCTTGAAGCAGGGGCAGGGAAGAGTACTTCATTGGAAACCAAGATGTATCCCCTATCTGTTCAATCATGTCGCTAGATAACTTTGTGTAAAGCTGTTTGAATCACCAAACACACTTATTAAGCAGCTGCTGGCTTAGGGTTGTGCAAGATGACTAAAAGGGTTTGGTCTCTAATTCCTAGTTGGTGCCAATTGACTGGCAGATTGATTTTTTTGTAAGAATTTATCAGAGTACAGATAAAACACCCACTCGGCAGCCACTGCCCACAGATAGGCACTATTAAAATAAGACTACAAAGCCAAGCTCAGCAATGGCGTAATGGTTACGTCTCTGGACTCCCACATGGCTAACCACAGTTTGAGTCTCTGACCCAAGGCTTGAACCTTGTGGGCACATGTTCGTACGTGTGATGTGAACCCCAGAGAAGAGGACTCGGTGGCTTAAACTCACACCAGGCACATGTGTGTGCATGCCCAAGATCCCGAGAGGAGAATGGAGGAGAAGGGATTGCGGCGTGGTCATCCTCTCTGAGAGGTGATTTCTCACTTTCTGTCTCTCTGTCTCTCTGTCTCTCTGCCTCTCTCTGTCTGTCTGGCGAGCGCACGCACCCTATAGCAAAAACCTCTCCAAAAAAAACAAAAAAACAAAAAACAGAGAAGAATGAAGGAGATGGGATTGTGGCATGCCCATCATCCTGGGGGTGATCTCACACTTTCTGCCTCTCTATCTCTCTCTGTCTCTCTGGCAAGAATACACATCCTATAACAAAAAATCTCTTAAAAAAAAAAGACTACAGAAGCCATTAGTGTGGCGATTAAAGTGGCTGGATCCTACATGGCCAACTGAGCAGTTCAAGTCCTGACCTGTTGGTGGCTTGAGAAACACACCAGACATATGTACATACATGCCCAAAATCTGGGGATGAGCTTGGAGGAGAAGGGATTGAAGTGTGGTCATCCCTCCTTGGGGGTGCTATCTCACTTTGTCTCTCTCTTTCTTAGTCTCTCTCCGACAAGCATACGTGCCCTGTAACAAATTTAAAAAAAAAAAAAAGAAGACGACTATAGTAAGTCTTCCTTTCTCTATTGTTACCTAATTATCTTCACTTAGTTTTGCTTTGTTTTGTTTTGACTTTATTTCTTTCAATGAGCAAGAGACAGCCCCCCCACCCCCCGCAAACAGGGTCTTAGTGCCTCTATCCACCTCCAGCTCCAGTCAGCCCCAGCTCATGGGCACAAACATGCCCGTTTTACCCAGAGAGGTCTCCAGATGTGAACCTAGAACCTTCCCATATGAGTCAGCCTGGCAGAGCATCACATTTTGCTGCTGCACCACCATCTACACACTCTGCCACTTGCAGTTTATAAGCCCACCACAGGCTTACAAGCACATCACCATACATCTTGCTCCGTATGAGGATTCTACCTCCTTTTGAGCAGAGATTCCTAGCAGACTATTTGTACCAAAAGGCTGACGTGAGCCAGCACAGAAGTGCCAGGTATACACTGAATGCTTGGAGGATATAGCACCAGGCAAAGCCCTAGGGAAGGATTCAATGCAGAAAAAGCAGTGACCAGAGCCATGCTAAACCAGTTAACACACTTCAGTCTTGACCTTCGACCTAACCTGAGCTGGAATGAGACTCAACCTAGGCTAGTTAGGATCAGGAAGTGTCAGGCCAGATGCCGAAAGCCGACCTTTGAGCTGTTATTCACTACAGGTAACTACAGAACACGGGTATGAGGATGCAATGTAAGAGTTAGAATTCTTAGTCATGGGCTGCGGACAAGCAACAGAAACCAACCTAAGCCAAAAGGGACTTGACTGGCTTCAAGGTACAGTATTGGCCAGCCTAAAGGGCTCAAAGATGAAATGTAGAATCAGTTGCTTTCCACCCCTCGATTCAGACTTTCTTTCTTTCTTTCTTTTTTTATTTTTTTTTTTTTTGAAAGGTTTCTGCTACAGGGCGCGTGCACTCACCAGCAGAAAGAGAGACAGAAAGAGAGAAATCACCCCCCAGGGGGGACGGCCACGCCACAGTCCCTTCTCCTCCATTCTTCTCTACGGATCTTGGGCAGACGCATACACACGCCTGGCGTGAGTTTAAGCCACCAGGTCCGGGACTCAAACTGTGGTCGACTATATGGGAGTCCAGCGACATAGCCATTACGGTAACTGCTGGTCCCCAGACTTTCTTCATATCAGCATCATCTTCAGACAAACCCTCTCCAAGCAGTGGTGGTAATCATCGTCAGAAGCTCTGGGCTCACATCCTACTAGCTTAGCAGCCCCAGGCAGTTCTAGAAATTCCCAGGGCTACTTCCCACCAGTCCCTGTACAACCAGTATCCACGTTGGATAAGACCTGAGACCTGCCATGCATCCTCTCACTGCCCAGCCTCTGTCCTATGCCAACTTCACATTCAAGGAGGGGAAATCATCCCTACTCACATCACCTAGACTCAGACTTGAGGGTGGGGATTATTTTCCTAAAAAGCAAATGAAAACAGAGGGTCAAAAGCAACAGAAACAACCCCTCTCCACTATGCTGACTGTTCTGGCCCTGTTTGTGGATTCTAGAGTTACAACACTTGTTTTCACCCTCAAAGTCATTGAATTCTTTTTTTTCCCCCAAGAATTATTTAGTTAGTTGTATTTATTGTTATTATTATTTTTAATTTGCTATAGGGCACATGTGTTCACCAGAGAGAAACAGAGAGAGAGGGGAAGTGAGAAAGCAAACTGCCAAGTCCAAGACTCAAACTGCGGTCAGTCATGTGGAAGTCCAGCACTTTAACCCCCATAGCAGCTGTCAGCCCTAGTCATTGATTTTTTGTGTGTCGAAACTTAAATAAACAATTTAGTAAATAGTTTTTAAATAAATGCATGAATATGGTTGAGAATATGAAAAACAAACCATTGAAACATCCTACGGCATTTGGTGATATTATCAAATAAATGGAATAAATGCAAAGATGCAAAAATAGAGGAAGAGGGGGCCGGCAGGTTCACTTTCCCTCTCTCTCTCTTGCTCATTCTGTCCTTCTCTGGTCAAATGAAAATAAAATAAAATAAAATAAATAGAAGAAGAGATTAGAAGAAGCCATTGAGGTCAGGTGAGACCTGAACAGGGTTTTAAAGGAGGGGCAGGTATGGGGAGGGAGAGGGGTGCACCCAGCAGGGCCCAGCACTGAGATCAAACGAGCACCATCCCACCAGCTACCAAGACGAAACTTGCCAGGCTGAGCTTCACGTGCAAACAGACCAGTGGGAAACAGAGTGGGGTCAATGGTGAGTCCGAATGGACAGCAGAGAGCCAGGTCTCCATCCTGCAGACACTGGAGTGGGCAGGAAGGGGGAGTGGGCCTGGAAGGGAGAGAGGAAGGGTTCAGACTGGGACAGAGTAAGTCTGCAGTGTCAGCAGGCAGCATTTTTTTAGCAGGAAGAATGAGGCAGGAGAGTGATGATGACAGAGTTGCTTTGAAGAGATAAGCCTGCTGGAGACAGGGAGGGGAGTGGATGATTGGGATGAAGATGGGACTTCATTGGGAAGCTGGTGCCATGAAACAAGGTGCCATGTGAAGGGGGCCTGGACTCTACCCTTGCAGATACCCTTTTTCCAGTTCAATTTTAGAAGTCCATTCAACAACCCCTTCCCAGGACCAGCAGATGGAGTAATGGTTACGTTGTTGGACTCCCACATAGTCGACTGCAGTTCAAGTCCTGGACCCAGCGGCTTAACTCACGCCAGGTGTGTGTGCATGCATGTCCAAAATCCTGAGAGGAGAGTGAATGAGAAGGGATTGCAGCGTGGCCATTCCTCCTGGGGATTGATTTCTCGCTTCCCATCTGTCTGTCTTTGTCTTTCCAGCAAGCACATACACCTTATAGCAAAAACCTCTGAAAGAGAAAGAGAGAGAAAGAAAGAAAGAAAGAAAGAAAGAAAGAAAGAAAGAAAGAAAGAAAGAAAGAAAGAAAGAATCTCTTTCCCATTCCTCTTTCTCCTACTTCTTTCCTGAATCCAGTTCTTGAAAGCAAGTTAGATATTTAATTGCATCCAAGAAACTTATAAACTTGAGCAGGCTCCACTGAGAAAAGGTATAAAAGGTACCAAAAACAATGGCAAAAAATGACCAGGCCTTGCTCAGAGACACAGAAGTGATGGACGGAGATGGCACAGGGGCCCGAATGGACCACGGAAGACACAGCTCACTAGCCAACTCTTTTTATCTTTCTTTCTTTCTTTCTCTCTTTTTTTTTTTTTTTAAAGTTTTTGCTATAGGGCTCATGCTCTTGCCAGAGAGAGACAGAGTGAGAGAGAAAGTGAGAATTCCTGGGGGTATGGCCAGGCTGCAATCCCTTCCCCTCCAGGCTCCTCTCAGGATTTGAGGCACACATGCACACACACCCATAGTGATTTTCAAGCTGCTTGGGCCAGGACTCAAACCATGCAGTCGGCCTTGTGGGATCTAGCACCTTAACCTCCACGCTACCTGCTGGCCCCTAGCCAACTCTTTAAAACATTGTCCTGGGCCCAGCAAGTGGCGTGGTGGTTAAGGCACTGGACTTCTATGTAATCAACCACAGTTCAAGTCCCAGACATGGTGGCTTGTTTTCTCACTTTCCCTTTCTGTTTTTCTTTCTCTTTATGTCCCTTACTCCATCTCTCTCCGGTGAGCACACATACCTTATAGCAAATTTAAAAACAATAATAATAATTAACAAAGTTAAATAAATAATTCTTTAAAAAAAAAGATTCCCAGTAGAATTAAACACCTAGATTCTGCAAACTGATTGACTGAGATTGAATTCGCCATTTACCAACTGTCTTAACGATGGGCAAGTTATCGCTCTTTGCCTTAGTATTTCTCATGTGCAAAATGGAGTTAATCACTAAACTTCCCTCAGAGGTTTATTATCAAAATTAATTGTGTTAATAATAACTTTACAGGGACTGGCAGGTGGTGTGGTGGTTAAGGGTGCTGGACTCCAGCATGGCTGACTGTTGTTCGAGTCCTGGACCTGGTAGCTTGCTTTCTCACTTTCCCTCTCTCTCTCTCACTCTGTCACTCTAAATAAGCAAATAAATAAATAAAGTTAAATAAAAATAATTTAATAAAAATAATAATAACTTTACAGTGCCTGATTCAATCAGTGCTATTATCATTTTCATCAGGAAACAACACGAGCAGCGATGCTGGAAGAACTTACCTGGATTCCTCTCAAAGCTAAAACTTCCAGCCCAGAAGTCCTTTGAAGCCAGGGTTAAGCTTTCCCCACTGATCCTCCTGCTGAGCTGAGACTAACAAGCTCTAGTCTCTCCTCAAAGATACCAGCCGCTAGAGGGAGAATCGACTTCCAGAAACCACAGTCCTTTAACCCATGTCTTTCAAACTGCCGGGCTTGAAGCACATGAGTGGTTCAGATATCAATTTAGCAGGATCCAACTAGCAGGCTTTTTTTTTTTTTAAATAAATAGAATGGAATTTAAAATATCAGCATTCATTTCAGAAGGTACAGGTAGATATTGTTTCACGAAGTCCTTTGTTAGTTACATAATTACAAATGGGTGTGTGTCCTGGGTCCTAGTTTAAAATACATTTCTCACTGTGGGTCATGGTCAACCATCAGAAAGGTTTCAGAAATACTGCTTTAAAGATCATGAGGGAGAAAACTACCTAGTTTCTTTAATTCTCAGACAGACACCAACAGGTCACATTCAGGTGAGTCACTGTTCTATATTAAAGAAGAAAGACCCACAGGAGTGGAAGACTAGGTTTAAATACTCGCACTCCATATTGTTAGGAATTTGTGTTACTTCTCAGAGTCTCTTTCTCTGGTGTTCATCAAATTCAGGCACTTCTCAAGAACAGACTCGACCCTCCTTGTCCAGGATAAGTGACCAGCACAGCTCTCCTCCCAGGTGACAGCTCTCCTCCCAGGTGACAACTTTCACGCTCCTCTCTGTGGCTGAATCCTGAACTTCTCCCTTAGCTTTCAACTCCAGGCATGTAGTTCCAAATGATGGCTGCCCTTCTCTCCAAGCTGTCTCACCTGAAACTCAACTCGACAGCTTCCCTTTATGAAAAGAAAGGCAAAAACGATTCCTGCGTTCTTTCTCTCTGCCTTTCTGTCCTCTCAGTCACCCAGGAGAGAACACCCAGTTACAGGGAGCAGCAGATGGCATGGTGGCTAAGGCAGCTGGGTCCCACATGGCTAAATGTGCAGCTTGAGTCCTGGACTCAGCAGCTTGAAAAGCATACCGGGTGCATGTATGTGTGTGCCCAAATTCCTAAGAGGAAAATGGAGGGGAAGGGATTGCAGAATGGCCACCCCTACACACCTGCCCCTGGCAGGGGGTAGGGGTGATCTTTCATTTCATTCCCCCTCCCACCCCTGCCAACTCCAGCAAGTCCAAGCACCCTATAGCAAAAAAACTGAAATATAGACAGGAAGAAAAGGCAAAGAAAAGAAGAAAAGAAACTGTTACCATCAAGTCTTTCTCCATCTTTGCCAAGCCCTATGATTTCCATCTCCCTAGTGCCTTATCTAACCAACCAACTTTTCCCTCCCACTCCCATGTTCTAGATGCTTTATGTAGAATTTTTACTGGTTCTAGTCTCTCACCTTTCCATGGATCCTTCCTGCAGCCATTGGCTACTTTACTTAAACACAGATTAAGTCATGCCATTCATTTAGGGCATTCTGATTCTTTAAACATGCAAACACTCCCGCAAGGACAACCAATATAATACAAGTATGTAAGCATGGGCTTTAAGGCCCAGTCCAGGAATGACAAAGGATTCAATCTCATGCTGATCCCCATCGACTAGTGGTGGCTTCTTGAATAACTACATTAAGAAGTGTCCTGAGGCTTCATAGAAACTCAGTAGTGGGCACGGGAAAGTAAATCTCTCTTAGGCTCAAATCTGTTGATTTGCTTCTATCTACATACTCTTGCAACAGGCACTCAGCTGCAATAACTGCTTTATCATTACCTAAATATACTGTGTAGGGTTTTTTTAGTGTAATGGCTATGTCGCTGGACTCCCACGTAGTCGACCGTGGTTCGCGTCCCGGACCCGGTGGCTTAAAACTCATGCCGGGCGCGTGTGCGTGCGTGCCCAAGATCCCGAGAGGAGAATGGAGGAGAAGGGATTGCAGCGTGACCATCCCCCCGGGGGGTGATTTCTTGCTTTCTGTCTCTAATGTCTCTCTCTGTCTGTCTGGCGAGCGCACGTGCCCTATAGCGAAAATCTCTCCAAAAAAAAATATATATATACTGTGTAGTTCTTTTTTTTCAGGAGATCAGAAGTTAAGATTTATCAATGACTGTGATTAAGGAAGGGCAGCACAGTATAAACCCTCATGAGTGCAATCTCCACTTGTCTAGGGGACCACGATTGGGGATGTGTTTGACACCACAGCCATCTGGGATGAGGCGCTTCTCAGCCACCATGTCTCCAAATTCATCAGCATTGAATTTCGTAAAGCCCCACTTCTTTGAGATGTGGATCTTCTGTCAACCAGGGAACTTGACTCGGCCCTGCGGAGGGCCTCAACACATGCTCCTTGTTCTGCAGCTTGGTGCAGATGGACATGATGACCTGGCCAATGCGGACCCTGGCTACCGTGCCCTGGGGCTTCCCAAAGGCACCCCTCATACCTGTCTGGAGCCCAGATTGGAAATAGCACAAGGTCAGAAGCAGAAATATCCACTGGGAATTGCCAGAAGGCATGTGCACTTGCCTGAGAGACACAGAAGCCAGAATCAGAGGAAGAAAGTGCCTTCTAATGAGTCATAGTCTGTCATAATTCCTTCCAAGTCTCCATCCTATCAAGGTTTGGGGCACACACACACCCATGCCCAGCATGCTTTTCAAGCTGCCAGGGCCGAGGTTTGAACCATGGTTGGTCGTGTGGTATCTGACTCCTTTAACCATTAGGCTATGGGATCAGCTCAAATATACTACAGAATTCTACTAATCACAAAACCCATTTGACTTCATGATATTTTTTCTTTTATTATCTAGTCTGTTCTTGCCTCAACTTTCTCCTGGAATTATCTTGTTCCTTTAATACTCTACCTTCCAATACTCCACCTTCACACTTTATTGCTTATACCTCTGTTGAGCACGTATGAACCTCATTGGGGTTGTACATATCAGGCTGTCGGAAAAGTTATAACGAATTTTTTCTGTTTTTCTATGCAAAAATGCATCCTGACTTTTCCAATGACCCAATGTCACATACATATATCATGTCTTGTGTGTTCCTGCCTCTCTCATTGAACAATACACTATATGTAGGGAATGAACATATCCTATTCATCTTCCAGCCTCTAGATTTCAACCACTAACTTAAACATGGCAAGCATTCAATGGAAGTTTGTTTTTAATTTGGTAGAGGGCATTTGGGCTTGATGCAGAGACAAAAAGAGGGAAATGATACAGCACCCCACCCCACCCCCCACTAAGGGATATGTCACAATCCTATTTCCATTTTTCCTTTCAGAGTTTTGGGCACACACACACACAAGCCTAGCATTTTTCTCAAGCCGTTAGGTCTAGGACTCAAACTGCCCAGTCAGCCATGTGGGATCTATCCACCTTAACCGCCATGCCACCAGCTCACCCCAATTGAGGTTTATGGAATGAATAAACAATTTAACCAATATTCTGATGGCATGTTGACATGTGACTTTTCAAAAAAATTTTAAAAGCATAAAACATGTCACAAAGAATCTCTGGGAACTGAAACCATCTCAGAAGTAAAAATATTCTTATATAGATCTTGCTGTTGCTAGCAGTGAGCACAATTCACAAGACAGCAGCCCCCAAACTATGAGATAGGTGTTGGAACTGTGAATTCAAGAGAAGAATCTCTCAGGACAGCAATATACACTTGACACTCACAAATGGCTGCAAGCATGTCAGACAAGCGCTATGTATGCCCCTTTCAGCACTTGAGTCTCAGAGGACATGACTCGCCCAGCATCATGAGTACCCATAAGCAGAAAGAGACTCAAACCTCTGGCTCCTACTTAAAAATCTACTGTTCACACTGAGCTGAGCTCTTCCTGCTTCACCCCTGAACTTTTGGTAAATTTTATAATAATACAAAGAAAGGAATCTACTGCTTCTAGAAAATAATAGTAGTGCAGCTAGCAGGTGGCATGGTGGTTAAAGGCACTAGATTCCCACTTGGCTAACAATAGTTCAAGCCCTGGACTTGGTGGTCTGCTTTTTCACTTTCCCTGTCTCTCTCTGGTCAAGTTACTACTAATAATAGTAAATAAATAAATAAAGTTAAATAAAATAATTTCTTGGAGAGCTTTTTGCTACAGGGCGTGTGTGCTTACCAGAAAGACAGAGAGACAGAGAGAGAGACAGAAAGCGAGAAATCACCCTCCAGGGGAGATGGCCATGCCGCAATCCCATCTCCTCCATTCTCCTCTCAGGATCTTGGGCACGCACACACACATGCCCGGTGTGAGTTTAAACCACTGGTTCTGGGACTCGAACCGTAGTCGGCTACATAGGAGTCCGGTGACATAGCCATTATGCCAACTTCTAGTCCCCATAAATAAAATAATTCTTAAAAATAGTAAGTTAGAAAACTACTGCACTGCACCATACTGCGTGTTCCACAGAAGTCTCACCCTCAGGCCCTTCGTGCAGTCCCCTAAACCACTTAGTGCTCCCACACACTGCAGACTCCACCCTAAGGCTAGATGAAGATCCCTTTTGAAGAGAAATTTCAAACCACTTCCCCAAGAATCAGCAGCTCCTCTGGATGGCCGCTGGTTGTTTACAAATGACTCAAAGTCCTCCCTACCAACGTTCTCCAGTCATACCAGAAATTGGGAAACACTATTTGCAGTATCACGCGAGCTCCGACAACTGACAGAGGAGTCACGGGCCGGGGAGGGGGTGGTGGGGGTGGGGGGCCTTGTAGAAAAATAGATTTTTATTGTTGCTGTTCCTTGAATGCCTAAGAGGAAAAAGAGAAACGGAAGGTAGACGGTGACAGACTTGCTAATTTCCAAAGTAGGTGCCAAGTCTTGTCTCAGAGAAAGGACATCGCAGGCATTATGTTCTTCCAAGAAGTGTAATGCTTGGGATTTTTCACTTTCGAGCAGTGAAAAGCCAATAATCTGGGCCAAAATCTGAGAGAATGCAATGATTTCAGTGATTTGGGGGTTATCGTCTCTGTCTTTTCCCTCTGTGTCTGCGTGGTTCCTCAGACAAAGTGCGTTGGGAAAGTTCACGCGCAGTTCACAGAAGAGAACATTCTGTACTCCACACAACAGGCTGGGCTGCTCTCTGTAAAACAAGATCAACAGAAGGATTTCAGCCACCACGGCAGCGGCAGGCACCACTGCCAGCCCACAGTCCCAGCGCTTGCATACCCGGGCTGTCAGAGGCGATCTCTGGACAGTACACCGTGAGGGTGGAAGACACGCACACGCACACAGCATGGCAGAAATGACTTTCTGTCCCTTGAAGTTCAATTGTTACTTCTTCTCCCCAGAGGGTCAAGAGAGTTGTTTGGATATTTCTCTTTGAAAAGTAATTACAGCTGAAACATTTCCAAGGAAACAACCTCCTGCATGTGCATTTCTGCTCTGGCATTGACTTGACGGGAGCTTTTCAGTCTGTTGAGATGTAATCAGAAGACAGCCCCAAAGCTAAGGAAGGGACAGAGGGAGGGAGGTGGGGGAGAAGAATCAGGCTAGTGGTGCCTTCTCATCTCCCAGCTTTTCTGTTTTCTTCTAGATTCAAGTATCTCTTTATCTAGAATGGAATGCACAATTCAACACATATTTATTAAGTGCTTATTTTGTGCCAGAGCCTGTCCATAGAATAATATCTGTAAGCAAGGTTTTTCTAGTGAAGTGAAAAATCTGGCCTTGAAGCTAGCCAGAAGAGGAAGAAAGACAAGTAAAAGGAAAGCTGTGTGTGTGGCCACAGGTGGAGGGTGGGAAGGTGCCAACCCGAGATATGGAAGGTCCTGAACAGGGGAAGGTGTTGGGCAAAGCAGATATCTGCACCCAGGCTGTTTCCCGGTACTCTCTGCATGTTGAATACAAGCCTATTTGCACAGGGAAGAAATGACAGGAAACGTGCACGAGTGCCCAAAGCGAGGGAGAGGAATCGTGCCTTGTGCCCCCTTTAAAGGTTCCTCCTTCCTGCTGCTATTGCAGGACGCAGAGGCCAGCCGAGGTGAGGGGTGTCATGGAGAAACAGCAAGAGGGAAAGTGGGGAGCTCCTGTGCAAGGGGCATCGTGTACTGGTTTACTTACTATCTATGGGGCTTCAGGCAAGTCCTCCAGGCTCTGTGCCCGTAAGTCTCCATGCGCTCAGGAGTTAGTGCAGAGAGGCTACCCCTCGGTAGAACTGTGAGCTATTGTGGGACTTAAGGAAGTAAGATATGCCTTTGCTTAGCATACCCTAGGCATTTAATAAATAGTAACCACGGTTATTATTAACGGAAGTACCATTCAGTGAAAGCTGTTAACCCCAGTGTCAATTAAGAACTTCCACGGGGCCCCCTTTGACATAGTGGTTAAGCACTACACATTTGGAGCTGGAACCCACATGGCTGACTGTGGTTCAAATCCTGGCCCTGGTAGCTCAAAGAACACTCCCAGCACATGTGTATGTGTGCCCAAAATCCTGATGGGAAGAAGTGGAGAAGGGGTTATGGCATGACTATGCCCCACTGCAGGGTGCTTCCTGACTCTCTGGCAAGTACACACCCTCTGGGAATTTAAAAAAAAAAATGTATTTAAATATTTCCACCCATGTGTCTTCTGGAATGTTTTCTGGCTCATGTGTCTTCACAGTTTATTTACTTAGTGTCTTTTGAACCCCAGCACCTCGCACGTGCTCTATGCCAGGCTCGTCCCAAAGCACAGGAGCAGCAAAAGCCTTGTCCTCAAGAAGTACCCTCACTTCTCCAGTGAGGGCAGTTTATTCAGGGCAGTCAACTCCGGGAGGTTGACCAATGCCCCCCCACAGCCTATATTCTCTCATGCTCAGGCTCATTCTTCTGGGTCCAGGATCATCTTTATGACTGTGACAAATCATCCCAGAGAACGAGAAGCTGCGGAAAGTACTGGGGAGCCAGGCCTGGTCAGGAGCAGCCCTGATGCAAGCCACTTCTCGGGACTGCTCTTCCCGAAGGTAAACACCCATTTCTCACTTCAGGACAGGAGCTCCTGCCAGGGCTTTGAAAAACAAGTTACACAAGCACCTTGGGGAGATTGGACATGCCACATCCCAGCCGCTGCTGCACAGGGAGGTGAGAGCAAGCTGCCTCGAGGGCTCGGTCAGGGACAATGCGTCCACCCATAAGCACAAAGCTCAGCGAGCCAGGAGGCGAACAAAACACAAGTGCTTGGGCCACCACACCAAGCCCCAGTCTGTGGCCCAAGAATTCAGTCATCAAAGATAATTTTAGATATTCCTGCTACCATCACTGCTATGATCCAGTTCAACAGGGGAGTCACCTGCCATGAGAGCCTAGGCCTAGGCCAAAGGGGGCTTTCTTGGAATTGGTCACTGGGACACCTTAAATTCCTTCTTCCCTGTGAAGGTCACCTCTCTTCACTTCCCTGACTATATACCCCCTTACTGAGAGATGTGTTTTAAAATGTTGATGACAAAAAGCCTGTCTCAAAAACACTTTTTCCCCAGTAAGACTTTTTGCCAAGGTGGGCTAGCTAGGTGGTATGGTGGTTAAGATGGCTGGATCCCACATGGCTAACTGTGCAGTTCAAGTCTCAGACCCAGCAGCTTCAAAAACATGCTGGGCACACGTGAGTACATGCCCAGGGTGCCAAGAAGAGAATGGAGGAGGAGGGACTGTGGATGGCTATCCCCCTGAGAAGGTGCTTTCTCACTTTCCCTCTCTCTCTTCTCTCTCTGCCTCTCTCTGAAAGTACACACACTCTATAGCAAATTAAACCTTTTAAAAAAAAAATCATTTGACAAGGGTTACTTCCACCTTTAATCCATTGCACATGGAATTTTTCAGGCCAGAGTGTGCATGGGGCAGTAAAGCAAAACCTTATGGATCTGAGCGAGACCAAGCTAAATACACCCAGGCACCAGCAGCCAGCCATAGTGGCATAGTGACAACGCAACAGTCTGCCGTGTAAGCCACACGAGAAGGTCCTGAGGTCTCAGTATACGCACCAAGTACACGTGCATGCCCTAGATCCCAGCTGGCTGCAGCCAGGGGTGAATCGTGGCATGAAGACCCAGTTGGGGATGCCTGTCTCTCTCTGTCTGAAGAAGTAAATAAATAAGCCTTTTTTAAAAATAGATCCGGGGACTAGGCTAGTAACCAGATATCAGTGGAAAGGAGTGAAGGGAAGGAGTTCCCAGAGAATTGAGCAGGACTTTGCACCAACCCACGCACACCTGGAGGGAAGAGAGACTGAGAGTGACGTTTGCTGGCCATTCAGCGCGTGCCAGCCACTTTACAAGCACTCTCATTTAATTCCCATAATAATCCTATGTGACCGGTGGTGATGCTATCACTGCTGTAGATGAGGAAATCAAATAACTTGCCCAAGGCCATGCGGCTAGACACACAGCAGAAATTGTACTCAAAGCCAAGTTTATCCAGCTGGAAAGCCAGGATTTTTTGTTTTGTGTTGTTTGGAAGGGTTTTTTTGGTGCATGCACTTGGAGGGAGAGGGCGGGAGGCAGTGGAGAGGGAAAATGAGAAATCATCCCCCAGAGGAGATGGCCACACACTGCATTCCTTTTTCCTCCATTTTCCTCCCAGGATATTGAGCACACACACACACACACACACACACACACACACACACACACGCACACACACGTGGCGTGACCTTGAAGCCACCAGGTCTGGGACTCGACTACATGGGAATCCAGCAACACAACTGCCATGTCCTATGTGGGTGCCCAGCGTTCTTTCTACTAGGTTCTTATTTGCCTCCCATATGCAAGAATGTTATTATTGGGTCATTAGAAAAGTCGTAACGCATTTTCTATGCACAATGTGTCATGGCTTCTCAGGTGACCTAATAGAATACCTCTGGAGGGGCCAGCAGGTGGTGTGGCGACTGAGGCGCTGAATGCTCCACACGGTCAACCACGATCCGGGTCCTAGACCTGGCAGCTTGCTTTCTTACTTTCCCTCTCTCTCTCGCTTTCTGTCTCTCTTGTGAGTGCATGTGCCCTATGACAAATTAAATAGTAACAATAATAAAGATTTTTTACATTATTTTCAAAGAATACTATTAAGTTCCAGACCCAGCGACTTAAAAATTCATGACAGTGTGCGTGTGTACTCAAGACCCCAAGAGGAGAAGGAATTGCAGTGTGGCCATCCCCCCCTGGGGGGCGGGGGTGATTTCTCACTTTTTGTCTCTCTGGTGAGTGCACATGTCCTATAGCAAAAGAAAAAAAAAAGAAAGAATACCATTGGAGTCATCTTGTACATTTATTTTGACTTTTCAGAGACTGAAGTCTCAAGTTAAAAGTTTTGTTTGTTTGTTTCATTTTAAGATTTTTGCCATAGAGCACATGAACTTGCCAGACAGCGACAAAGGGAAACAGAGAGGGACAGTGAGAAATCAACCCAAGGGGTTGGTCACTTGCAATCCTTTCTCCTCCATTCTCATCTTGGGGCTTTGGGCAGGTACACATATGCACCTGGTATGTTTTTCAAGCCACCAAGTCCAGAATTCAAATCATAGAGTTAGTCACGTGGGATCCAGCACCTTAACCATGACACCATCTGCTGATGCCCTCAAGTTGAAGTTTTGATACCAAGTTCCACACTCTAGTCTCATACTTGACCCTATCTCTGTGCATGTAATTAACCAACAATAGTTATTAGAGATTCATAAAGCATCGTGCTATACTCTACAGGAGATAGAAAGATGAGTTAGGCAAACAGCTGCCCTCAGGCCAAACAACGGCATGGCGGTTAAGGTAGCTGGATTCCACATGACCAATTGCACGGTTCATATGTCAGATCCGGCATATGAAAAACACATCAGGTGCATATGAATGCATGCCCAGCATTCCTAAAGAAGAAATGGAGGAACAGGACTATGGCACGGCCATGCCCCATGAGCAATGTGCTCTCACTTTCTGTCTGTCTCTCTCATTTGTCCTTGTCAAGTGCAAATACCATCTGACAAATTTTTTTTACAAAAGAAAAAAATAGGGGAACCAGCAGTTAGCGTAATGGCTATGTTGCTGGACTCCCACGTAGTCGACCGCGGTTCGTGTCCCGGACCCAGTGGCTTAAAACTCACACCGGGCACATGAGCATGCGTGCCCAAGATCCCAAGAGGAGAATGGAGGAGAAGGGATTGCGGTGTGGCCATCCCCCCTGGGGTGTGATTTCTCGCTTTCTGTCTCTCTATCTCTCTCTCTGTCTGGCGAGCACACGCGCCCTATAGCAAAAAAAAAAAAAAAAAGAAAAAAGAAAAATAGGGGCCAGCATTTGGCATGGTTGTTAAGGCACTGGACTTCCACATGGTTGTCCGTGGTTTGAGTCCTAGCCCAGCAGCCTGAAAATCACACCAGGTGCATGTGTGTGCATGCCCAAAAATCTCAAGAGGAGAATGACAGAGAAGGGATTACGGCATGGTGTCCTCCCTGGGGAATGATTTCTCACTTTTCCTCTCACTGTCTCTCTGCCCCTGGTAAATGCATGCAACCTATGGAAAAAAAACAAAAACAAAAACAAAAACAAAAACAAAAAAACACTGCTGTTAAAGGAACTCATAATCTATCCGAATAGGACAAGTTGTACTGCAGTGACAAATAACCTCAAAATCTCTTTTTTTTAGATTTTTGCCATAGGACATGTGTGCTCACCAGAGAGATACAGTGAGAGGGAAAGTGAGAAATCACCCTCCAGAGGAAATGGCCACACCACAATCCCTTCTCCTCCATTTTCTTCCTGGGATTTTTGGGTACACACTTATACATGCCCAGAGTGGTTTTCAAGCCACCGTGTCCAGGACTCAAACCACAGTCATCATATGGGAGTCCACCGCCTTAACCGCTACACCACCTGCTGGCCCCATAACTTCTGAATCTTTCTTTTAAAGAATTATTTATTTTATTTTATGTATCACCATTATTATGTTTTTTTAATTTGATACAGGCACTCACTAGAGAGAGAGGAGGAAAGTGAGAAAGCAAGCCACCAGATCCGGGACTCAACCATGGCTGGCCATGCAGGAGTACAGTGCCTCTACCACTATGCCACCTGCTGGCCCCGCCTCTGAGTCCTAATGGCTTAATACAACAAATGTTTGTTTCCTATTCACACCACATGCCCCTTGTGAGTCAGCTGGGCCACTCAAGGACCTAGGGTAATGGACAATCACTAGATATCATAAACATTGCCAGTCACCGTGTCACAGGGGGAGAGAATGTGATCGATCACTCCCCAGCTCTTAACACTTCTTCTTCTTAAAGCTTCTTCCCTCAAGGGACTCATGTCAATCCACTCGCATTCCATGGGCCAAAGCAAATGAGCCACAGAAAACTTCAAGGGGTAAGAGAAGTACAAACCTACCACAAGTAAGGAAATGGGGGAAAACCTGACAGCATTGGGGGATAGCACTAATAATAACCAGTCTGGGAAGAAGAACGATCTCAGAGCCTCCTACCCTCACTCCACAGCAGTGCAGGGCTGCCTGACCAAGTGTCGTTAGAGTGGGTGCATTCAAGGCTCATGTCCTGAGGACTCAACTGAGAGAGCGTCGTGCCTGGCAGGAGACCTAAATGGAGCACCCTGAAGAAATGAAAAACCTATATTGAACTTTGAAGAGTGGGAAAGGGACTAGCAGTTAGCGTAATGGCTATGTCACTGGACTCCCATCCAGTCAACCGTGGTTCGAGTCCCCGACCTGGTGGCTTAAACTCAGGTCGGGTGCATGTGCCTGCATGCCCAAGATCCTGAGAGGAGAACGGAGGAGAAGGGATTGTGGCGTGGCCATCCCCCCTAGGGGGAGATTTCTTGCTTTCTATCTCTCTGTCTCTCTCTGTCTTTCTGGCGAGTGCACGCACCCTATAGCAAAAACCTCTCCCCCCCACAAAAACGAGTGGGAAAGACTGGGATAGACTAAAGGACTAGACCACGTGGTCCTCTTTGGCCATCAATAGGGTGATAGCAACCTACCACAGTTAACCTCTGAATGATTTCAACTACTCCAGTCCTGAAGAGAGAACCTGAGTGAACACCTGAAAGCAGGAATATGTACTGCAGGCTTCAGGGGAAAAGGCCCCACCACAGCTGAACAGAGTGCTAGAGTCAGGGAGAAATGACTGTCTGCTAAGGCACTGGTTGAGAAAGTATGGAAGATCTTCAAACAGGAGAAAGCCATGGGTCAGCCCTGTGTCCTAGTAGTTAAGGAAGCTGGATCCCACATGGCCAACCATAGTTTAAATCCTGGCCCCAGTAGAGGGCCAGCTATTTTTTTTTTAAAAAGGGGGGCGGGATTGGGAGGCTGGCAGAGGGTGTGGTGGTTAAGGCACTGTATTCCCTCATGGATGACCACAGTTCAAGTACTGGACCTGGTGGCTTGTTTTCTCACTTTATCTATCTATCTATCTATCTATATCTCTCTGATCAAATTAAAAATAATAATAAATAAAATTTAAAATAAATAATTCTTTTAAAAACAAAAGCTAAGTGGAAGTCATCATTACGGTGGGACTTTAAGGATTATAATCAGCAGCTACATTCTTTCATTTATTTCTTCCTCCATCTCACAAATATTTGAAATGTTTCACCCAGGAGTTGCAAACGTGTATGAGGCTTGATTCCTGACCTCGAGTTGCTCCAGTCTTGAACAGAAGACTAGATGGACTTACTATTTGTAATACCTTTGCCTTGTAAGAGGGATTGATCTCACAGAGCTACTCCAATGAACAGAAACTGAACTTCAAGGACGCAAGATTACGAAGGAGAAAGGGCTGAGTGGGCTAAACCACTGAGAGGGATTGGGCTGGTGGTGAGGAATCCAGGGGTGGGAGGAGGCTGGAGCCAGCTCGGCTGGAGGAGAGTGGAAAGTGGAGGCCTGGAGGAGGTAGGGGAGATAAGGCACTGGCTCTGGGAATGAAAGATTTTTAATGGAGATTTTTATGAAGTTTGCCCTTACGGTGTTGGCTGTAAGCCTTCCACTTCTCTCCCTTGTGAGCATTTCAGTGAAATCTACATTACTGAAATGCTTTGGGAGGTGGCTTGAGAGGTCACGAGGGGACAAGTGGTTTGCAATGAAGTGTTGATCATGGCCGCAAAGTGGATATAGGGTGTGAGCAGGGACTTGCCAAGAAAGCCCAGTCCTGTTGTGTTAAACAGATATGTGCAATCAAATTTGTACAGGATAAAGTGGCTCGTACTGAGAGTGGGGGAGTCAGTCAAGATGAACTAGAGAAAGGAGATGAAAGATGACCCTGGTACCAGGTGTTGAAAGATCAGAAAATGTCCCTGTCCCACTTGGATTAATGGAGGGCGTTCCAGTCCAAGCCTCGAGAGCAACACGTGCAGTACTACTAGGATGTGGAACAGCCTGGCTTGTTTGAGCAACATCAGTGAACAAGATTATGATGGATCAAGTCACGAGGGACAAACCCAGGGACAGGCAGGTGGTGTGGTGATTAAGGTGCCGGACTCCCACATGGGTGACCATGGTTCGAGTCCCAGACCTGCCAGCACATTACTGAAATGCTTTGGGAGGTGGCTTGAGAGGTCACGAGGGGACAAGTGGTTTGCAATGAAGTGTTGATCATGGCCGCAAAGTGGATATAGGGTGTGAGCAGGGACTTGCCAAGAAAGCCCAGTCCTGTTGTGTTAAACAGATATGTGCAATCAAATTTGTACAGGATAAAGTGGCTCGTACTGAGAGTGGGGGAGTCAGTCAAGATGAACTAGAGAAAGGAGATGAAAGATGACCCTGGTACCAGGTGTTGAAAGATCAGAAAATGTCCCTGTCCCACTTGGATTAATGGAGGGCGTTCCAGTCCAAGCCTCGAGAGCAACACGTGCAGTACTACTAGGATGTGGAACAGCCTGGCTTGTTTGAGCAACATCAGTGAACAAGATTATGATGGATCAAGTCACGAGGGACAAACCCAGGGACAGGCAGGTGGTGTGGTGATTAAGGTGCCGGACTCCCACATGGGTGACCATGGTTCGAGTCCCAGACCTGCCAGCTTGCTTTCTCGCTTTCTCTCTCTATCTCTGTCTCTCTCTCTGCCTCTCTCTGATCAAGTTTTAAAAATAATGAATAAAACAAAAAAAAATTCTTTTAAAAAGAAAGGGACAAATATAGTAATCTACCTGAGTAATCAGGATTCACAGACCTAAGAGTTCACCTTCAGGATTATTTATTCAACATTTACTGACCAACCATCACTTGCCAGCTCTTTATGTGGTTACAAAAATCTTCTGTTTTGAAAATCTTGTGTTTTGATTTGGCAAAGCCCTGGCATATTCATGATTTCCTATCGGCTTACTGGTAGAAATTCAAAAGGGTGGGTCCAGGGACAAACTGTCCTATTTATATTCACCTCTCACATGCGATATGGCAGGGTTGGCTTTATCCCGCGGGGTGTGTGTGTTACATGTGCTGTGTCTCTTTTAACTATCCACCTGGGAGATTTCTCAATCAGCATTTATTTCGATAATCTCCTACATTCTATGGCACCTTTTCTCCACAAGTGCTTCCAAAGCAGATTGTAAATTTTAGGTAGCTAGAGAATTACTATGGCGGGAATAGAAGGAAATAGATACTTACCTGCTTCCTAAGGAGAACTTGGGACGACGTGTACTTTTGTTGAAAAGTAAGGGGATCCAAGAGTGTGTATTTCATTCAGAATATGTATTTAAATGACATGGTATTTAATTTTTTTAAATATTTTTCTCGTAATGATTCATTCAAATTATACCCAACTTTTATGACCCACTTCCACTTCCACTCCACCGCTGACACTGAATTTCAGTCCCCCAGAATAAAATACTGACACCTTGCCCTGATACTACTTTTTCCTAAACACCCAAAATAATGACAGTGGCAGCAAAGACCCTGAGTCACTCTCTAGAGTTATACATTATTAATTCTGACCCGTTTCTCGGTAAAGGAGGAAAAGTATCTGGGAGGTCAGTGAGGACCTGTGAGGAGGTTGAAGGAACTTTGGATAAGTCAGTTAGTCAGTCAGTCAGTCAGTATTTACTGAGCAATTACTATGTGCCAGAAACTATGCCAGGGTGCTCGGGATACAGTTAAGAGCAAGACTCCTGGTCTCCTGGAGCCAGCAGTCTACTAAGGCAGATGGTCACTAATGAAATTATCACACTAAATTTAGCACCAAGATAAGGGCCACCAAGGATGCTCCTGAGAACACAAGCAAGAAACCTGACCTAGGCTTGGGGAGGCGGTTGGGGGCGAGGGAAGGCTGCCTGAGAAAGCAAAGCTCCAGTTTTCACCTGAAGGGTGACAAAGAGTTAGCGAGGTGTGTACCTGTGCATACACACATGTTCTGCCTATGTAAGAACCTCAGTTTCCTCATTGTGAAATGACTGTACTAACAGTATCTCGTCTAAGTTTGGGGTCCCCAGAAGCAGATGCTGAGATAAGGACCCATGGGAAAATGTTTTACAAAGAAGTGTCCCCAAGGAGAACTGGTAGAGAAGGTGGGGAGTGGAACTGGGAAGGAAGGAGGCCAAGCAAGACTGAGAATCAGAGACCAGTAGATGGCATAATGGTTATGTCACTGGCCTCCCATGTAGTCACCTGTGGTTTGAGTCCCAGATCTGGTGGCTTAAAACCCATGCTGGGCACTTGTGCATGCATGCCCAAGGTCCCGAGAGGAGAATGGAGGAGAAGGGATTGCAGCGTGGCCATCCTGCATTGGGCGGGGGTGATTTCTCACTTTCTCTCTCTCTATTTCTTTCTGTCTCTGTTTCTCTCTGTCTCTCTGGCAAGCACATGCACCCTATAACCAAAATCTGTCTCTTAAAATAAAAAAAAATTAAAAAATAAAAAAGACTGAGAATTAAGCAAGGTCCTATGGAAAGATAAGGTCTTTTTTTTTTTGAGAGGTTTTTGCTATAGGGCATGTGCCCTCACCAGAAAGACAGACAGAGAGACAGAAAGTGAGAAATCACCCCCCAGGGAAGTTGGCCATGCCACAATCCTTTCTCCTCCATTCTCTTGTTGTGATCTTGGGCATGCACACACATGTGCCCGGCATGAGTTTAAGCCACTGGGTCCAGAACTCGAACTGCAGTCGACTACATGGGAGTCCAGCGACATAGCCCTTATGCCAATTGTTGGTCCCAAGATAAAGTCCTTTTTTTTAAAAAAAAAAAAAAAAAGAGGTTTTTTTGGTATAGGGCGTGTACGTTCACTAGAGAGACAGAGAGATAGAAAGCAAGAAATCACCCCTCAAAGGGGATGGCCATGCTGCAATCCTTTCTCCTCCATTCTCCTCTAAGGATCTTGGGCACACATGCACACACACCCGATGTGAGTTTAAGCCACTGGGTCCAGAACTCGAACTGCAGTCGACTACATGGGAGTCCAGCGATGTAACCATTTTGCCATCTGCTGGCCCAACAAGGTCCCAAAGAGAAACATACTGGGGACAAGATAGGTTATAAATGGGGCCCAGAGCATTGGTGCCCCTGCACATGTTAATCATAGGTAAGTCCCAGGCACTTTCGCTCTCTTGGCCGAGAAGCAAAATGGTTCCCATAGCTGGAGGACCGTCCTCCAATCGAGAGCCACAGTGCTTACTGCTGGGAGCATAGGGAGTTGATAACAAATGTCAGTACACTGCACCAATTCCCCAGTCTTCCGAATCTTCATAACCCCTTGCTCCATTGTCCAACTAACCCCTCCTACGTGGGAAGGCTACTTGATCAGCTGTCTGGGTCATACACTCTTTTGTCTAAATCTAAACAAACCCCTCTCCACACAACTCTCCTCTTGGATGAATGAATGTTTTGCATGTTTCTGAGGTGGCGGGAGCAGCAATTCTAATTGCCTATTTTATTAAATAAAAAAACAGCATCTTTAGGGCCTCCCTTAGCATAGTGATTAGATGCTGTGCATGTGCATTAAGAAGCAGATCCCAGGCCAGCGAGTGGCATGGTGGTTAAGGCACTGGATCCCACATGGCCAGCTGTGCAGTTCAAGTCCTGGACCTGCCAGCTTGAAAACACACCAGGCACATGTGCATGCATGCCCAAAATTCCAAGGGGAGAATGGAAGAGAAAGGATCATGGCATGGTCATCCCCCTGAGGAAGTGATTTCTCACTTTCCCTCTGTCTCTCTCCAGTGAATGCACACCCTACAGCAAACTAAAAATAAATCACTATAAAAATAAACTTCTACTCTATATACCCAGCGTGGTATTCAGTTATTAGCAACAGTGAACAGATAAAAACAGCATGTAAGAAACAGAGCACAGGGACCAGCAGTTAGCGTAATGTCTATGTTGCTGAACTCCCATGTAGTCAACCGCAGTTCGAGTCCCGGACCCGGTGGCTTAAACTCACGCCAGGCACGTGTGCGTGTGTGCCCAAGATCCCGAGAGGAGAATAGAGGAGAAGGGATTGCAGCATGGCCATGCCCCCTGAGGGGTGATTTCTCACTTTCTGTCTCTTCATCTCTCTCTGTCTGGCGAGCGCATGCACCCTATAGCAAAAATAGCTTTCCAAAAGAAGAAAAAGAAACAGAGCACAATGCCTGGAACACAGTAAATATTCAGTAAATATTAGCTCTTTCTGTAATTTTTATTTATCGGCTACGCATCGGTATGGCCTAGGACAGGCTCTGCTTTGCCCAGTTATCTCTGCCTCCTCAAACCCCCCAGGAAACCCTTCTCCCACCACTCCCTGCCAGATCTCCTGAGACAAACACACATATAAATATAGCAATATATATTTATATTTTCCAGGATTGTCACATTTTGCTGAGCTCATAACAGAACTGAACAAATAGCCCTGTCATGCTCTGTAATATATTCTATCATTCACCGAGACTTCATCTCTCCCCATCCTCTTGGGCTCCTGGAACTGAGAAATTCATGTGCATGGCAGCTTCTTAAATGTGATCTGTACCAACCTGATGTAATGCTCAGGCCTTCATTTCCTGGGCAAGTTGATAGAATTTTTAGACCAGAGGGACTTCCTTGATCTGCTCATCTTGTTGAGCAATTGAACAATGTTTTGCTACTTCAAAAATCAGCATTTTAAATAAAAAAGAATGACCTGTGGTACTTGCAACAAGAAGGATGAATCTCTAAAACATTATCCTCTGAAAAAAAAAGGAAGAAAAAAATAATAAAACAGAATATGCATAGCATGTTTCTACTTATTGGAAATTCTAGAACAGGCAAAATTAATCTATGGTGACAGAAAAGAGATCCATAGTTGCCCAGGGCTGGGGGTGAGAGGTGGGAGGTAAATGTAAAAAGTCACAGGTGCCGGCAGGTGGAGTGGAGGTTAAGGCAGCTGGACTCTCACATGACTGACAGCGGTTTGAGTCCCGTACTTGGCAGCTTGCTTTCTCGCTTTCCTTCTCTTCCTATGACTCTCTCTGGTCAACTTCAAAAAATAAAATAAAATAAAATAAAATAATGACAATGAATAAAATTAAATAAAAATAATTCTATCTAAAAACAAAATAGTCACAGGTAACTTTTAGGAGTTGAAAGTGTTCTGCCTGGGTGGTGGAGGCTGTTTACACTGCTATCAAAACTCATAGAACTTGGGTAGGGGGAACCAGCGGTTAGCGTAATGGCAATATCGCTGGACTCCCACATAGTCGACCACGGTTCGCGTCCCAGTCCCGGTGGCTTAAAACTCACACTGGACGCGTGTGCATGTGTGCCCAAGATCCTGAGAGGAGAAGGGATTGCGACGTGACCATCCCCCATGGGGGGTGATTTCTCGCTTTCTGTCTCTATGTCTCTGTCTGGTGAGCGCACATGCCCTATAGCAAAAACCTCTCAAAAAATAAAAAAAGGAATTTGGTAGGCGCTTAAGTGCCTGTTTGATATGAAATCCTGTTTTAATGAGGTATCATTTACCTACAGTAAAATGTACCCATTTTAAGCATAGATACTGACTTTCTAGCATTTCCTGCCAGGATTCTGTTTCAGTGGAGTTCTCTTTGGATACTACTAATGCATAGATAGTGAAAAGTCCGTATCTATGATGAAAATAGGTGCATTTTACTGTAGGTAAAAGATACCTCAATAAAGTAGGATTTCAAATTAAACAGGCATTTCAGCGGCCTAAGCAAGAGTTAAAAAAACTAATCTCAGGAAACGCCCATTGGCCAGACACACAGAAGCCTTTGTATTGCTCCCCACCCCCACCCACTATTTTCTCTTTTTTGGCAAGAAGCTGGTCTTTATTATTTGCACTAGTGGAGGGGAACAATGGCAAAGAGAACCTAAAAAGAGAATGATCCACAAGGCATCTACATCCTGTGGCTCCGAAAGTGTTCTGTAGCCTCTATGGGATTCGAATTGAGATGTGCCTGCTCGACCTCCCGAAAGTGCACTTCCAAGGAAATCTGAAGACTTGAATTTTGGGGAGCCAGAATCGCTTCATTTTTCTTGACTGACTCCACTTCTCCCTTCTCATTCAAAGCAGGAGGTACAGTGATTTGCCAGGTCCTCCACCTTGCTCTAAACAGGCGTCTCTGCCTTTATGAGATCTGGTGCGTCTGCATTCCTGGGCAGTGGAAATAGGGAAAGCAAAGATGCTCCAATTATTGCAAAAAGGCTTGAAAGAAGTTTTCTTGCAAATTGCCTGCAACAGTGGACCTGCAGATAGTGGAGAACAAATTCTACAAAAAATAGTTTCTTCTATTTAGCATGAAGTTTAGCAGTCTCTGGCCCTAGGAAGGTTCTCTGGGCACTCCCCACCCCCTTCCTGGCCAAGTCCAGCCTCTCCGAGGTTGGTTCACTGCCCCCGCTATTTGCACTCCACCTCCCGTCCCCAACACCCTGTACTTTGTCCTTCATGGCACTTACCACGTGGAAGGCAAATGGCTGTTTACTAATCTGTGTCCTCGACCAGACTGAGAGCTCTTTGAAAACAGGGTCTGCTGAGGTCACTGTTGTATCCCAGCTGCTAGAACAGTGCCAGGCTCATAGTAGGTGCTTAATAAATCCTTGTTAAGTTGTTGTCATTCTGAACACATAACAACGGAGTTTATTTAAGGTTTTGAAAAATCAACTGCACAAACAGGAAAACTGGTGCTTCCAAAGGGAACTCCACCCAAGCAGAGCTCCAGCAGGAAATACCAAAAACTCAGTATCTAACACAGAAATCACTGCATATGTGTTTCAAGATAAACTTGTATGAGCTGATTTCCAAAAGATTATTGAATAGTCTGGAAAAATCTAAGGCTTTAGGACTGTTCCATCAGAATTCTCTCCCATGGCAGGTGACCAGCCTCAGGTAAGGATGAAAGGAAGTTTTTTCAGCTCCTTGTTCTAAGGGGCTCTAAGCAACACTAAATTTGGAGTAAAGAAATTGGGCTTGGGGCCAAAAGGTGGCATGGCAGTTAAGGCACTGGACTCCCACATGGCAGACCACAGTTCAAGTCCCAGGGCTGGCAGCTTGCTTTCTCACTACCCAGACCCCTCTCTGTCTCTCCCTGATCAAATTTTAAAATAATAATAATGATGAAGGATAAAATTAAATATTTTTTTTCTTAAAGAAATAAAAGAAATTAGGCTTGGTGGCCTAGACACTCAGAGCCTCTGTAAATGACAATACTAATACCGCCTTAGAGAGTCAAGTGAAGTTCCATCTGTAAATCTTTTTAACTATTTATTTAATTTTATTTATTCATTCATTTATTTTAATCTGACCAGAGAGAGAGAGTAAAAGTGAAAAAGCAAGCTACCAGGTCTAGGACTCAAACCGTGGTCAGCCATATGGGAGTGTCCAGTGCCCTAACCACCACACCACCTGCTGTTCCCCTCCATCTGTAAATTCTTAATGATGAAACACATTTCAGCTGCCTATATCATCAGGAACAATAACAAAATATGTCTGGAACTTAAAAGTAGAGCAGAGACCAGCAGTTGGCAGAATGATTACATTGTTGGACTCCCATGTAGACGACTGTGGTACAAGTCCCAGACTCGGTGACTTAAAACTCATGCCAGCTGCATGTGCGTGCATGCCCAAGATCCCAAAAGGAGAATGGAGGAGAAGGGATTGCAGCATGGCCTTCTCCCTGGGAGGTGATTTCTCGCTTTTTGTTTTTCTGTCTCTCTCTTTCTGGTGAATGCAGACACCTTGTAGCAAAAAAAGAAAAGAAAAGAAAAGAAAACTCTCTGAAATAAAAATGTAGACAGAGCAAGAGCAGTGTGAATGAGGGAATTATGAATAATAACCACCATTTACTCTTTTTTTTTTTTTTTGAGAGGTTTTGCTATAGGGTGCATGCACTTGCCAGAAAGACAAAGAGAGACAGAGAGACAGAAAGCGAGAAATCACTCCCCAGGGGGGATGGCCATGCCGCAATCCCTTCTCCTCCATTCTCCTCTTGGGATCTTGAGCACGTACCCACATGCACCCAGTGTGAGTTTAAGCCACTGGCTTCAGGACTTGAACTGTGGTTGGCTACATGGGAGTCCAGCAATGTAACCATTATGCTATTTGCTGGTCCCATTTACTCCTCATTATTACAACACTGGTTTCCTAAATATGCAGCATCCCCATCCCTCCTTTCTTTTCAGAGCCTCTGGGTACTTACCCCATGAGGCATAAGAACAAGCACAGAGGGCTTGGATCCACTGTGTCCCTGAATGTCGGCAGCACTACCTCAGAACAGAAGCAACGGGTTAAGATGAGCTTGAGAGTACCCACATTCCAGCTTTCCAAGTAGTCACTTATCGGGGATATAGGTATCAGAATACAAAGACTAGACATTTGTTCATTGATTTCTGGTGTTTCCTTCTCTCATTAATTTTTCCTTTAGTTAATATGTGACCTCGAAGGGCCAGCTGGTGGCATGGTAGCTAAGGCAGCTAGATCCCACACGGTGAACATGGCAGCTTCAGAAACACATCAGGTGTGTGTGTGTGCATGTCCAGAACCCCAACAGGACAGAGAAATGGAGGAGAAGGGGTTGCAGTGTAACCATCCCTCATGGGAGGGTATATTCTCTCCCCTTTCCCCTCCTTTTTTTCTTTCTTCTCTCTCTCTCACTCTCTCTCTCTGTCTCTCTCCCCCCTACCCCTCCAGTGAACACATGTGCCTTCTAAAAAATTAAAAAGTTCGACCTCATAAATTTTGCATATTCTTGGGATCAGCAGTTGGTGTAATGGCTATGTCGCTGGACTCCCATGTAGTCAACCATAGTTCGAGTCCCAGATCCAGTGGCTTAAACTCACGCTGGGCACGTGTGTGTGCGTGCCCAAGATCCCGAGAGGAGAATGGAGGAGAAGGGATTGTGGCGTGGCCATCCCTCCTGGGGGGTGATTTCTCACTTTCTATTTCTCTGTCTCTGTCTTTCTGGAGCACGTACATGCTCTATAGCAAAAACCTCTCCAAAAAAATGATAATAATAAATCTTGCATATTCTTGTGGCCTATTTACATAATGAATCAAACCAATTCTTGGGGAAAAGCACAAAAATTTCAAAACATTGGGCCTGCCCATGGCATGGTGGTGAAGGCAGCTGGGTCCCACCTGGCTAAACACATGGTTTGATCTCAGACCTGGAGGCTAGAGAAACATGCCAGGCATGTGTGTGTGTGTGTATGTGTGTGTGATCAAAAATCCCAAAAAGAGGGAGAGATGGAGGGGAAGAGGTTATAGCATGGCCATGTACCATGGTGGTGGGGGGGATGCTTTCTCACTTTCTCTTTCTCTGTATCTCTCCAATGAACACACATGCCCTCTGGGTGGGGGGGGACTTTCAGAACATCAACAATCACATTAATTCCCAGTGAAAGTTCAGCTATGTCCACTGTTGTGATATCCCATATCCCCATTCATTCATTGAATCATTCATTCAACAAAAGAAAAAGAACTTTGGAGTCTAGTTTGAACCCCAGTTCTGTATTTTACGAAGAATATAGTCATGGTTTGTGTCCTTTGCTTTGTAAATTGCAGGTCACAGTAATTTCTATCTTGGAGATTTACTATGAACATTGAAAGGGTAGTCTTTATTATTTTTCTTTTCTTTTCTTTTTCTTTTTTTCTTTTTCTTTTTTTTTTTTTTTTTGAGAGAGATTTTTGCTATAGGGCATGTGTACTTGCCAGAGAGACAGAACAGGAGAAATCACCCCCTGGGGGGATGGCCCACACTGCAGTCCCATCTCTTCCATTCTCTTCTTTGGAATGTTTGGGTATGCACTCACATGCACCCAGCATGAGTTTTAAGCTGCCAGATCTGGGACTCGAACAGCAGTCCACCATGTAGGAGTCTAGCAATGTAACGATTATGCCATCTGCTGGTCCCTAAAGGGTAGTCTTAGTCATTATTAACATTAGTAGTAACAACTGTTGCTCAGAACACAACCCAGGCACCAGGCACCATTTGCTGTTCCTTTGGGGAATACCTAGCCACATGAGGCAACAGCTGCGGCAGATCAGGCAGCTTAACTTGCACTCTCCACTTTTAGAATGTTCTTTCCAGCCTTAAGGCCTCGTGTGATGTATCTTCCAATGCTCTCATGCACATGTAGACATTGAAGGGACTCAGATGAAGCAAGCTTTGCAAAACGCTGGGTTTCAAGTAAGAGAATGACAGTCCCATTGATTTAAACCATCTGCCTGGTTTGGTGGGAAATGAGGAGTTCACATGAGTAGAAACAGAGAAAAAAAACACCCGAAGGACCAAAGTAAGTACTCAAGAAACACAGTTAAGTATCTCAAGTCAGATCTTTTCAGTACAAAGCTGTGGTGAGCACAGAGACTCCTCTAAATATGTCCCCACCTAACCGCAATTCAAGTGCACTGTTTGGTAAATAATGGGTGCCAATAGAATCAACAAATATTTACCGTGCCTTCTGTGGGACAGGCAAGGTAAGAGAACAAACATGAATCACACGGGGGCCCTCCCCTGGAGGGATTTGTCTGGAAAATGCTTGATGACTTTAACAAAAAGTTTTAGAGACTGGTTCTAGTTTATCAAAATTCCAAAGCACTTGACCTGTCCCACTCTTTTTTTTTTTTCTTTTTTTTTGAGAGATTTTTGCTATAGGGCGCATGCGCTCGCAGACAGAGAGACAGAGAGATAGAAATCACCACCTCCTTTCTCCTCTCGGGATCTTGGGCACGCACGCACACGCACCTGGCGTGAGTTTAAGCCACCGGGTCCGAGGCTCGAACCTCAGTCAACTACGTGGGAATCCAGCGACATAGCCATTACGCTAACTGCTGGTCCCGACCTGTCCCACTCTTAAGGAACAGCTCCTCCAGAGCCTGCAGCTAACCTCCCTTGCTAGAGATATCAAGCAATTGGGAAGGGTCCATGCTGATCCACTACTGAGCCCTCACTTAGCTCGGCAGAGGGCCAAGCCCACAGTATATACACATTATCTGTATATATGGTGATCTTGATATACAATGCACATCAGAGGAACTAAGAGGAAACTCCACAGCACATGCTCCACCCCTTCTTAATATGCAGGGAAACTCAGGTAGAACAAGGAGGTGGGTACTGCAGTCACAGGGCCAGGGTTGTGGTCAGAAAAACAACCAGGTACTTAACTTTCTGCTTTCCATATACTCTTTCCAAGGGAATTAAACCCTCAGTTGGAAGAGAGACTTGATTCAAAAAACTAACCTTGAAGACAGCAGAAATATGGAAACAATCTTTTCTTTGTTTGTTAGTCTGTGAGTTTTTGACATTAAATGTTAAAGACTGTGGGGGGAGAACTGTTCTATTACATGTAGTAGTATATGTACACTTCTTTGTGAATATGCATATTTACATGAAGTATGAATCAAACAATATGTATATGTGTGTACATATATAGCATTGTGTATTATATAGAAGGGATTTCAAAAAGTTCATGGAAAAAATGGAATTAAAATAAGAGTTTTGGGTGCCAAAAAAATTGGAAATCCCTCCATGGTTTTTTCATAAGATACATCTTTACATCTTTTTTTTTAGAACTACTTTTCTTTTATTACTATTATTATTTTCTAATTTTGCTGTAGGGCATGAATGCTCACGTGAAACAGAGGGAATGTGAGAGAGCAAGCTGTTAGGTCAGCCATGTGAGAGTCCAGCGCTTTAACAACCATGCCACCTGCTAGCCCCATAAAATACATCTTCTGTAAACCTTTTGAAGACCCTCCTCATACACACACACACACACACACACACACACACACACACACATAGCATGCTCTCTCTGTGTATGTATATGTGTGTATATATATATATATATATATATATAGCCTTATGTGTACATGTATATAGTATGAATAGTAGATGCGTCTATATGTATAATTCAAATGTAGTATTGGGTTTGGCTTGTGAGGAAGTATTTGTTTTGCATTTCACTAGAGAGCGGTGCACTTGCTGGTGAGAGAGGGAGAGGCAAAAGCACCTCGCACTTCACCTCCGCTGCAATCCCTTCTCTCCCTCCTCCTTTTGGGACTTGGGGCACTCACGCACATGGTGGTTTCTCAATCGCACCCACCCAGTACTCAAACCATGTGGTAGGTAGGCCATGTGGGATCCTGCTTCCTTAACTGGATACAGAGCTGGCCCAGCTTGTGAACGGTTTTATTTGCATGAAGGTGCTCCCTGACTTAATAAAAAGCGAGTTTCCAGGGACTGTGTTTAGCTGAAGAGGCCTTTTGCCTTAACAAAGATGGCCCCAGTGCTCAGAATGCTTCTACCCCTTCTTCCTGCTCTGTGCTGGAGTCCTCCCACCACCACGCGGCACCGTCAACTCACGGTGTTATCGGTGTTCTCGGGTGGAAGAGCCCTGAAAGGTCTGCAGCTGTGGTTCTGCCTCAGGGAGGGGAGGGGCAGCAACCATGGGAGAGTCTGTGGCTTCCTCGATGCAGGTGCGTGAGGTCGTAGGCACTGGCGGGGCTTGTGCTGGGCTAAATGGGGAAGGGACAAGTCCTGGAAACACTACCTACTTGTCCTTGACCCTTTCAGCCAGATCTGCCCCACCCCACACATGCACTGGCCTTCACTATTGGGAATTGAGAATCTCCACTCACCCAAGTTTGGAACCAGTCGAGTCAGAGTCAGGCAGATGGTGATGGAAACACCATCCTTATTAGTCATAAAGGCTGGGTGGGGAGATGCATTCTAGGTATGCAGCAACAGGGAGCTAATGCTGAATCTCAGAAGTAGATAAACTTAGTGACCACTCATGCTCTGAGGGGCTGAGCCACATGGGAAGTGGGAAGGTCCTGGGTTCCCATCCAGAGACCTCCCTGAAGATGCTGGGCACACAATCCAGTACTAGCCAAAGCTGCAGATGGCTCAAAGCATGAAGACCCTACTGAGCATTCTTGCTCTCCTCTCTCTCAGGAAAAAAAAAAAAAAAAAATGACTACCCCACCCATCACAGGCAACCCTGGATGCTCACTGGCCCCCAGTGAAAGCAAAGGCTACCCTATAGAGAGGATGCAGGAGCAGAGCAGAATGGGGGCTCCCTGCTAACCGGTCAGTCCAGAGAAGAAAAACTGAGCCACACAACTCAACTCCCTCTCCCAAACTCACAGTTCTAATAAGTCACCCAGCTTCTAGGAGGGGCAAGTCGAAGGTACAGAAAGGCCAGTAATGTTACTGTAATAGGAGGTCCCCTGCAAGGAAGGAACATCAAGAGAGGGGAGTAAGCACCCCTTGCATGAGCCAAGCTGCTGTCTGCATGACTCACAAAATGTGCTCTTCTTCCCTGGTCTCCCCTTTTCCTTTCACTCCCTCTGCAGCTGCCCCTCTGTGGTTTGGGCACTGCGTGTTTGCATGAGGAAAAGGAGAAACAACTAAAACTGGGTGTTCCTCAAGGACTTGGTTGAAGTGGCATGTCCACAGGTAGAGAATGAGAAGGAGCTGGTCAGATAGACATGATTCTGCCTGCTCACCTCTTCCTCCTCTCCCTAAGAAGGATGCAGAACACAAGCAAAAGGATTCTACAATCGTGGCGATATTTTATATTACTGTTCAGAGATAGAAGGGGATTGAGCTATAATATGAAATACTGTTTCCCCTTTGTCCCTGCTTCCTGTCACAGAGCTTCCAAAATCCCTGGAATTTCCTGAGTGATGGGAATGTCTTGCTATTCGTGAGAAACCCCTTTGGATCCCACCTGAGTGGCTTAGGGTGGGCTGCTCACCTGGAAGACCCAGTGATAAGAGCTTTCAGCCCCACCCACGCTCCTCTGGGAAGGGATGAGGCTGGGGATTTTCCTTGTTTTTGTTTGTTTGTGTGTGTGTGTGTTTTGACAATGAATTTTAAAGGCTGCTATAAAAAAATCTTGCAGTAAGATTGGATCGGCTTCCAGATTGCCGAACACATGGCAGTTCTTGAAGAGTGGTGCATGGGAGAGGGCAGGGGCGCTCCACACCCCTTCCTTACCCATCTCTTCGCCCGGTTCTTCTTCGTAACATCTTACGGTCCACAGTAAATGCATGTCCCTGAGTTCTGTGAGCCATCTTAGCCCATTTACCGAACCTGAGGAGGGGTGGTGAGAATCCTGATTGTCAGCCAGTCAGAAGTACAACTGGCAACTGGCATCTGAGTGGGGCAGTCTGGGACTAAGCCCTCAGCCTATAGGAGCTGGTGCTACCTCAAGCAAGAGAGTGTCAGGATTGAATTACAGGACACCCACTGGACCTGCTTGAGAAGTGCTTGGTGTGTGGGGAGGAAAACACACACACACACATCTGGTCCCTGAAGCATGCTGTGTGGAGTGTGACTAGGAAAGAGAAAAAGTTAATTTTTTTCCCCAGAGGAATCAAATGAGTCAACCCCGGGGCACACTTAGGGATTGACAAAGCTCTGCTTTCCCCGGTAATATTTACTCATTCATTGCTTGAAGAAACTTCTTCATTGAACACCTACAAGACAGGAGGTCCTGCACCAGCTGCTGGTGACACAGGCACAAGCATGGCCCTTACGAGATTTAACTTTTTTTTCTTGAGAGGTTTTCACTATAGGGCACATGCGCTCGCCAGAAAGACAGAGAGAGACAGAGAGACAGAGAGACAGAAAGTGAGAAATCACCCCCCAGGGGGGATGGCCACGCCGCAATCCCTTCTCTCCATTCTCCTCTCGGGATCTTGGGCATGCATGCACACGTGTCTGGCGTGAGTTTAAGCCACCAGGTCCGGGACTCAAACCGCAGTTGACTACATGGGAGTCCAGCGACATAGCCATTACGCCAAAGGCTGGTCCCCCTGATGAGATTTATTCACTCCACGGGCCACACATGACTTGCCCCTCTGACCTGCTGAATGTAGGAGTTAGAGAGGGCAACCCCCATGGCACCTGCAGCCTGGTTCCTTTGCTTTGAGGACAGATGTCCTCTTCACAGATTGTCCTGGGGATGGTAGACCATTTAAAGAATAAATAAACACATGGTTGATTTGGTTAAGTAAAATTCTAGGTCTCTCGTGGAAGATTGCACAAATTCTGCAGGAGGACTGGTGAGTGTTCCCCTTAAGTAGGTAAAACCATTCTAAAACATGACATGCAGTGGCTTTAAAAATGGCTTAAGAGTGAGAATCTATGCCCCGCCCTTTATGGGGGTGTGACTGCTGACCCCTCACTTGATTCTGAGAGAGATGGGCCTGTACATTTTTAGACACCATAGAAAGATTTCTTTCTGCCTGGGCTTCTTCAGAGCATTGTACATTTTGATCAAATTTTAAAACAACACAGCAGGCAAAAGAATAAAGGTTTTTTCCCTACTTTCGTCTCAATATAACTGTTTATAAAGGGCGGAGAGCCAAAAAGTTCAAGTCCAGAGACTCGAGTGCTATTTGTAGCTCCCTAATGAGCAAAACTTTTTTGGCTATTTACTCATCCATTAATTTTTTAAAGAATTATTTTGTTTAACTTTATTATTATTATTATTATTTTCCAATTTTGATCAGAGAGAGAGAGAGAGAGAGAAAGCCACCAGGTCCGGGACTTGAACCATGGTCGGCCATGTGGGACTCCAGCACCTTTAACCACCATGCCACCTGCTGGCCCTTCATTCATTTTTTCTAATTACCTTAAAACCTCAGAAACCTGGGACCACTCCAGCACCTTTTGGCTATGTCGCTGGACTCCCAAGTAGTCGACCGCGGTTCGAGTCCCGGACCCGGTGGCTTAAACTCACACTGGGCGCATGTGCATGCGTGCCCAAGATCCTGAGAGGAGAATGGAGGAGAAGGGATTGCGGCGTGGCCATCCTCCCGGGAAGTGATTTCCTGCTTTCTGTCTCTGTCTCTGTCTGTCTGGCGAGCACACGTGCCCTATAGCAAAAAAAAAAACTCAGAAACCTGAGAATAAGCACACTGTAGGTGCTCAGTGTAGGCTTATTGAATGGCTGGATACATGAATAAATGAATGAATGAAATATCCAACTTTTAATCTTCACTCCATTTGACTTCCCACAAGCACAGAGTGACTTTAAGACTGGGTAGCAGTGGCTATCTTATTTGCACCCCACCAGAAACTGAAAGCAGAGTTCTTGTGTGCTGACCCTCAAGAGGAAGAAGCTGAATAGAGGAACAGAATGCTCTCGTTCAAAAAGATTGCTAAGCCCAAGAAGTAGGGAACTACAGAAATGTTCAATTTGGCCCCTCTGAAACCCACCCTCAGGTCAACAAACACCTTTGCTTCATCACAGATACTCACTGAGCTCTTCGTATGATCACACACTCCGCTTCTTCCAGCTCCCTTTCTCCCGTTGGTCCACTGGTCCCACGGGACCAGTGGGACAAGTGCCTTCATTTTCCAATCCGTGTGTTTAAAATTCCTCATTTAACATTATGTTAGCCACTCCTTACAAGCGCTTTCAAAACCCTTGCCCTCTCACTCGTGTTATACACACCTGGCCAAACTTCCTCCATGAACAAAACCTAAGACCTACTTCCCTGTTCTCAGCTCAGCGTTGATGAAGAAAATCACACAACTGTGCCGTCCAACGTTGTTCATAAAACATGATCCAAACCCACCCCTCCCCCAGCTTTCTGAAATTGCCTCTGCATTGGTCTCCCACTTTCACCTCTGGTCTCCTGGCTTATTCACTGAAAGAATCAACTCTTAAACTCAAGCTAGACCGTGTCTGCTGCAGACACTACTGCCCATATAGTCTCACCCTTACCACCAGTATTTACAGACCTTACTTCCAAATGTCAAAATCCATATTTTTGTTGCCAAGTTTTATCTAGTCATGAAGCTGCCTTTGCCCACCTTGAAGAGTATGGACACTCTCTCGTCCCCAACAGACCTTGGCAACGGATGACAGGATTGGGTGTATAAATACCCCAGTTCTCTTACCTATCAAGTAGGGTAACTTCAGAAGCGTATTCTGTGGCACAGAATCCTTCTAGAGCTTCCCACAAGGATTAAGCTTCTGTTGTCCACAGTGATGATTTGATATAGAATGTATTCTTTATGGATTCTTCTACTTCTTACAACAACTCCCATCTTCTTATTGGTACTTTCTTATACTGTCTCCCAAATAAACTACTTCGACTTACTGTTCTGGGATAAACCAAACTAAGACAATGCCTCGTCCCTGCTTATATTCTCTACTGTGGCACACCACGGCCCTTAGGAAAAACGGAACTTTCCCTCGGAAGTCCTGCATGACGCGCCCACATACCTCTCCAGGTTTCACCTCCTGTCGTGTTCCCCTCCCCCACAACACTGGCGCTACATCACCTCCTTTCAGTTCCTTGACCATTTTAAGCCCTTTGCCTACTCACGGCCTTTGCACACTCTATTCCCTCAGCCCGGAACACCCTCCTCACGTACGTGTCTGGCCCTCTACCTCCTAGTCTCGGCTCAAATGTCCTTCTTCAGACAAGCCTTCCTTTATTCTCCCATCCAACTAAGTTTTTCTGTTATTCTCTCTCACAGTTTCCTTTATCTCCTTTATGGCACTTATCACAATCTGTAACCCTGTTTTTATGTTTGCTTGTCTAAGATCTGTCTTCCCACCAGGCTGAAAGTTCCAACAAAACAGAGGCTTTGCTGGATTTCTCTACCAGAACATAGTAGAAGGCCTGGCATATTGGAAGCCATTGATACTTTTTTTCTTTTTCTTTTTTAAAATTGAACAAGGGACCAGTTAGTGGCATAGTAGTTAAGGTGTTGGACTCGCACACAGGTGACAGTGGTTCAAGTCCCAGACCTGGTGGCTTGCTTTCTTCCTTTTCCTTTCTCTGTCTCTCTCTGGGCATATTAAAAAATAATAATAACGGGGCCAGCAGGTGGCATGGTAGTTAAGGTGTTGGACTCCCACATGGCTGACCACAGTTCAAGTCCCAGACCTGGTGACTTGCTTTCTCACTTTCCTTCTCTCTCTGTCACTCTTGTGAATGCATGTGCACTATAGCAAACAAAATAATAATAATAATAAATCAGATTAAATTAATGATCATTTTGGGACCAGCAGTTAGTGTAATGGCTATGTCGCTGGACTCCCACATAGTCAACCACGGTTCGAGTCCCGGACCTGGTGGCTTAAACTCACGCTGGGCACGTGTGCATGCATGCCCAAGATCCCGAGAGGAGAATGGAGGAGAAGGGATTGCAGCGTGGCCATCCCCCCTGGGGGGTGATTTCTCGCTTTCTGTCTCTCTGTCTCTCTCTGTCTGGCGAGTGCACGCGCCCTATAGCAAAAATAAACCTCTTCAAAAAAATTAATTAATTAATTAATGATCATTTAAAAATAGTAATAATAATATAATAACAACAAATGCAATTAAATAAATAACTCTTAAAACTAAAAATTTTAAAAATTGAACAAAGACCTGGTCCTTATCCTCAAAAATTTTACAGTATAATGGAAGAACCTTGTATTCAAATGAATAATTCCCATGCCATGTGAGAGATCAGATAACCATGGGCAGGAGGCACTAATGGTGTATACAGAAAGGGGGCAGAAAGCCCACAGTAGAGGGTAAATAAAAGAATACCTCACTTTACAGGTCCAATTACTTCCAAGTCCCATGAGATACAAAAAGTAAGCACATTCTTGCTCAGTTCTGTATTCTCCCATGCCAGGTATAGTGCACCAGAGTATGCACTTAATAATATCTACCACTTGAATGAATCAATAAGTACATAGATAATCTCATTCTCAGTGAAAATTGAAGTAGTCAACTCCAAATTTAGTTACAAAATGTTAAAGTATGTTCTAAAATTCAAAATGATTAAAATATCGGCCATACAGGAAATGTAAAGAAAATCGTGGTGCATCCTCTTAATTGAAATAAATGCATGGGCCAGCCCTTTGGTCTAGTGGTTGGGGAAACTGAGTCCACATGGCTGACCACCCAGTTCAAATCTCAGCCCTGGTGGCTGGAGAAAACATGCAATTTCATGTGAGGGCATGCCCAAAATCTCAACAGGATATAGAAATGGAGAAGGGATATGACATGATCTCCCCTCACTGAGGGGAGAAAAGATGCTTTCTCCCTCTTTCTCTGCCTCTCTGTCTCTCTCTGATAAACACATCTGCTCCCTGGCAAAAAATAAAAATTAATCTGTAATATGTGTTCAAGAGGATTCTTTTTTTTTTTTAATATAGTCACAACCCCATTCTTACACCTATATTTAAAAGAAAATAAAATATTAGGCCACTTCCATAGCCTAGCTGTTAAGGCAACTGGATCTTACATGGTGGACCACACAGTTTGAGTCCCAAATCCAGCAGCTTAAGAAAGACACTGGGCACATGTGTGTGCATGCCCTAAACCCTGAAAGGCAGGAGAGATGGAGAAGGAATTGCAATGTGATCATTCCCCATGGGGGTGCCTTTCTCCTCTCCCTCCTTCTGTTTGTCACTCTCTGGCAAATAAATGTTGGGGCAATCAGCAGTGTGGGGGTTAAGGTGACTGGATTGCACATGGCTGACTGCATAGTTTGAGTCCTGGACCTGGTGACTTGAAAAACACGCCAGGTGCATGTGTGTATGTGGTCAAAGTTCTGAAAGGAGAATAGAGGAGACGGGACTGCAACATGGTCATATCCTCCGGGGAGGATGGTTAATTCTCACTTCCTTTCTCTACTCTTCTCTTTGGCAAGCACATGAATCCTATAGCAAATGTGTATATATACATATATATGCACACACACATATATACTGACTGTCTGTGGTAGAGACTAAAAGACTGGAGAACATAAAAGCATTAAAAATTGTTATGGACACTAGAGACAAAGTGGAAGGGTGTGGAGGGGAAGAGCGCAGGAAAGGAAATTTGGGAAAAAATAAGAGATAAGACATTTGTGGGACACCAATATGGTTTATTATCTGTTGATAATGACATGTAGAGTATTCTCAACTGGGCTGGGCTGAGGCATATATTATGCTGGGTATAGTCTCTTTACAATCTAAGTGATATATAGCAATTAAATGTATAAATAATAGTAAAAGAAATAAAAACACTAAAAAGAAAAGAAAATCTCTTAATGTCATTAAACATCCCGTCAGTTCTTACCTCCCTAATTGTCTCATACTTTGTCCGTCTGTCTGTTTTATTTGCCTGGTGATCTCACCAGATAGAGAGAGTGAGACAAAGAAAGAGGGAGGAGAAAGCACCCCCCACTGGAGCGTGATCATGCTGCAATCCCTTCTCCTCCATTTCTCTAGCCTGTCAGTATTTTAGCATACATGCACATGAGCCTGGCATGGTTTTCAAACTGCTGTGGCTGGGACTTGAAGCAGGGTTGGCCATGCAGGATCTGGCTCCCTTAACCACCAGTCACAAGGCTGGCTCTTGTCTGTTTGTTTTACAGTTCACTTGTTAAAATCAGAATTCAAACAAGTCTACTTTTGCATTTAGTCGCTATGTCTCTTTTTTGTTTAACCTTACGTCTTTCATGAGACAGGCATGAGGGTATTCACACCGCAGTTTACCCCCAGTCTCAGCTGGCCAGATCAAGGTGGTACACTCAGCACTAGGGGAGGTGCCTGGAGGAGAATCCAGGACTTTTCCCACATGGGTTCAGTTGTATTACTACTGCACACCACCGAGCCCCACAATTTAGGTCTATGCATGGTGGCACACACTACTAAGACTGTGCTCCACAAGATGGGACCCCATGGAAGCCCAGGTTCAATTCCCAGTTCAACCTAAAGCTGGGTACACTGGTGAGCCCGCAGGATCCCTTTAAGCTGGAAAGCAGACATAGGAGGATCTCAACACAGTAAGACTCTGCCTTGAAAAAAAAATCTGTTTTAATTTATGACTTCTCCCTCCATCTGCCGCCACACCCTACCACCGCACCCTGCACCAGGGTCACATTTTGAGACAATCTGTCCAAGCCTCGTGAACACAGTTTTCTGATTTTCACTATTGAGTCATCTCCCCTACTACACAAATAACATCCTAGACCCCCTTCTTTAAGAGATTCGAGGCCTGCTTGGGTTTCAGTTCATTCGGATGTATTAAAATGTATTAAGGAAGGAGAGTCTGGTTACACCTTGGACTGGAGGAGACAAGAGTCAATTTCACACAACAGTTGCTGTAACACTTTTTAAAAACTCTACTATTAGGGGATATGTCACGAAAGTCAATAAATATTTAGCTCTGTGGACGCTACCTTTGCCACAGCTTTTAAATAATAAATATGAACTGAGAAAGCGTTTCACCAGCAATGCACGGCGGCTCCGTCCTGATAACAGTGGCCCTTCTCCCTAGACCTCCTTCAGGTTACTTTCATATCCTTCTCTCTATGAAGTGGGGTAAAACTAATAGCTTCACAGGGAAAAAAAAAATCTCACCGAGCCCTCTTGTCAAGTTTCTCCCAAGCTGAGCTGCATCTGGGGAGAGTGGGTGTGAAGTGAAAAACACAGGGAGTAACAGATATCTGTGAATTTATTTGGGTCATCCCGATGCTATTAACTGCAGGGCTTTGACAGGAATGCTGTGAACCCTCCTCCCAAGCCTGGCTTCCTCACTCAGGACCCAGGAGGAAGTACATTCTCAGGGTCTGTTTACTCTTCAAACCTGATGCCTCTGGGCCTGCACCTCACCCCTGCACTTAACACCTGAAGAGGCAAAGTTCTGCACAGTAAACTTGGAGGTGTGAGAGCTTCATTACTGCTCCTCCTATGGTGCGTGCCTGGGATTTGCCGATTGTTGGAACAGACGAGTTCAGAGCAGCCTTCATGGCACCTTTTCATGACTTGAGTCAATTAACAAGGGATTCTAAGCAGGCCTGGAAGGCCCCACTGCCAGAAAAGCCCTGGAGCTTAGCTGGAGCAACAGCTGGAATAACACTAATAAAAAACAACTACAGAGCAATTTGTGAAAATGTCAAGTACTACACAAACACTGACCCTCGTAGACCTGGACGTGAACTTGGAGAGAATGAGTTCAGCCTGCCTTCAGGCTGGCAGAAGTGGGCAGCAGCTGCCTTCTTGCCAATTCTCCAGTCTTCCCGAATCTTCATAAGCCCTTGGTTCTTCGTTGAACTCCTCCTAGTTGGGTATGTGGGTCCCCATACTTGATCAGACACCTGGGATATGCACTCTCTCATCTCAGCAGACCCCTCTCCATGCACCTCCCTTCTTGGATAAACAGAAGTTTTGCATGTATCAGAGGTGGCTGGGGCTGGTAATTCTAACAACTTGCTAAAGAAAAATAGCTTGAGGGCCACCCCGAAACACAGTGGCTGTGTTTGGGAGCAAGATCCCACATGGCCAACTGAGGGTCAGATCTCAGCCCTGGCAGCTTGAAAAACCCACTGGGCTCATATGCATGTGTGCCCCAAATCCTGATAGATGGAAATCTGGAGGAAGCAGGATTGCCATGCTTTCTCTCCTCTTTCTTTGTCTCTCTCCCTGGCAAGTACACATGCCCTTAGGCAATCTTTTTTTTTTTAAATAAAGGAAATTAAAAAGAAATTTAAAATTAAAAAAAAAAACAGCTTTAGAAAAAGGGACCACTAGGAACCAGCAGTTGGCATAATGGTTATGTCACTGGACTCCCACGTGGTTGACTGTGGTTCGAGTCCCAGACCCTATAGCTTGAAACTCACACCAGGTGCATGTGCGTGTATGACCAAAATCCCAAGAGGAGAATGGAGGAGAAGGGATTGAGGAGTGGCTATCCCCCCAGGGGGGGATTTTCTGCTTTCTGTCTCTCTGGTGAGTATACACACCCTATAGCAAAAAAAAAAAAAGAAGAAGAAGAAGAAGAAGAAGAAGAAAGGAAGAAAGAATGAAAGAGAGAGCGAGAGAAAGGTACCACTAAAAAGCTCTTAAGCTTCTAAAGATGCCCAGAACCTAAATAAGTCCTAATATTCCAGACAACAGTTCCTTTTTTTTTTCTCTTTTCTTCTCTCTCTTTAAATGGTTCAGAGTGTACTCACCACTGTTTACATAAAAGCTAACGCTTCTCTTAAGACAAATGAACTTTCTGACAGCTCTCAGCTGTAGAGACTACAAAAAGAGAGGTTGGCCAGCCGTGGCGGGGCGGTGAAAATGCTGACTTATGGAAAGGTCCACGGTTTGCTTCCCGAGGTCTTTATGTACACAGCAGGTGCATGCTGAAGCCAGGGGTCAATTACAGCACAAAGATTCACTGGGGGTGCTTCTCCCTCCTCCCCTGTCTCACTGTCTCTCTCTCACAAGGAAAAGATAAACGTTTGAAAAAGTTGCAGAGGTGATTGATGGCTTAGCTTATGTACACACGATCAAAGCAAAGAGCAGGCCAGACCATAATTTTGTTACGACTGTGTTTATTGAACCAGATGACTGTTTCAGGACACCTAAACTCAACCGGACTAAGGAGAAAATAAATTCAATTGGAAAGACAAGACTAAAGAAAGATTTGCTTTTGCTCCATATTCGTTTACAAATGTTGGGGATTTTGTTTTGTTCTTGTTTTTTGTGTTTTGGAGAGATTTTGCTATCAGGCACATGCGCTCACCAGAAAGACAGAGAGAGACAGAGAGACAGAAAGTGAGAAATCTCCCCCCTGGGGGGATGGCCACGCTGCAATGCCTACTCCTCCTTTCTTCTCTCAGGATCTTGGGCATGCACACACACATGCCCAGCATGAATTTAAGACACTGGGTCCAAGACTCAAACCGTGGTCAACTACATGGGAATCCAGCAACATAGCCATTACACCAACTGCTGCCCCCAAAATGTTGACTTTTTAAGTACTTTCGTCAGGATAGTAGTTCTACCGCATGGAGTGGAGGTGAGGAAGGGCAACAAGACAAGAAGTTAGTGGACAGTAGGGGGCATAAAGGCAATGTTTCCCTGTCTGGACAGGTATAATGACTACATCAGTGTGTACTTGGCAATCAATCACTGAACTGTAAGTTTGCATTTTGCACATTTTTTTACTGCACAAGTAATGTTGCACAATTTTATATATACAGATTCAGTAGCTCTTACCCAAAATGCTTGGGACCAGAAATGTTTTGAATTTAATTTTTTTTGGAATACTTGCATATATACATAATGAGATACCTCAGCAATAAAACCCAGATCCAAACACAATATCCAGTTATGTCTCAAGTACACTGTAAACACATAACCTGAAAGTAATTTTATACGATATTTTTAGATTGCAACATTTTGGCCACAACTGATCACATGAGGTCAAATGTGGAATTTTCCATTTGGGGCATCATGTCAGCACTCAAAAAATTTTGGATTTTCGAAAGTTTTGGATTTCAGATTAAGAGTGTTTATCCCATGTTATGTTTTTTCAAGGTTGACAGCCAATCACTACAACAAACCCTTAAAGTTTTGCAGAAGTTTAAGTACTTCTTATGGGGACCTCTAAGAACTTACTGTCTGTTTGTGTTTTTTTCTTGTTTATTTGTTTGCTTAATTTGCTATAAGGTATGTGTGCTTGCTGGAAAGAAACAGAGAGAGAGATTAAGAAGCATTCCCCAGGGCCAGCAGGTGGTGTAATGGTTAAAGCACTGGACTCCCACAATACTGACCACAGTTCGAAACCCAGACCTGGCAGCTTGAAAATCACACTAGGCATGTGTGCCTGGGAGCCCAAAACCCCAGGAGAATGGAGGAGGCATGGCAACGTGGCCATCTCCTCGGGGCAGCGATTTCTCACTTTTCCTCTTTCTGTCTTTTTCTCTGTCTCTCTCTGACAAGCCCATGCTTCCTATGGCAAAAAGCTTCTTAAAAAAGAAAAAAGAAAGCACTCTGGCAGGGGAGAGGGAGGAAGGCCACACCCTATTCCCTTCTCCTCTATTCTCTCTGGATTTTGGGCATGCACACACACATGCCCAGCATGGTTTTCAACCCGCCAGGTTTAGGACTTGAACTGTGCAGTCAGCCATGTGTGATCCAGCCGCCTTAATCACCACACCACTGGTCACAGTTCTGGCCCAGAATTGTTTTTCAAGTGTGTCCCTGGACCTCCTGCTTCAGTTATCTCACAGAACTGTAATAAAAGTAGATAGTGAGATCCCACCCCAGTTAAATGAGGCAGACTTGAGAGAGGAGAAGGAAAAGGTAGAAAGAATTGTCCCTGCAAGTTATTCATGCCAAAAAACCAAGAACGTCCTGTTGCACCTTTCCGTCATGCCCTGCCCACAGCCAGACAGCCATGAGTTCCATTCTGCGACCAGCTCTCTGCACTGCCTTTTTTCCTTGACCTCTTAAAATATGTCTTGGTTCCCTTATTGCCCTCCACACTGCTTCCAGGACAATTTTTTTTTTGAGAGTTTTTGTCTTTTGTTTTTTGTTTTTTGTTTTGTTTTGTTTTGTTTTGCTCTAGGGTACATGCACTCCCCAGAAAGACAGAGAGAGACAGAGAGACAGAAATCAAGAAATCACCCCCCGGGAGGGGGTGGACACACCACAATCCCTTCTCCTCCATTCTCTTGGGATCTTGGGCACACATGCACACACATCCGGTGTGAGTTTAAACCACTGGGTCTGGGACTCAAACTGCGGTCAGCTACATGGGAGGCCAGCGACATAGCCATTGCGCTAACTGCTGGTCCCTCCAGGACAATATTTCTAATACACAAACATGATCATTTAATAAGAGCCTCCTTTACTAGCTCTCCTTTCTGCTTCCCCCAACACACGCACACTCACGCATGCGTACACACACATACACACTTAAGCCCGCTCCTTAGCACAGTCTGCACCTTACCTCTCTACCCGCCACCCTCTCATCTCTAACCTGCTTCCTGATTCTCAAACAGATCATGCTCAGCTGCACTTCCTTGCCTTTGCTAACTTTGTGTCCTTTGCCTAGAAGCCCCATTTCCCCCCTTGCTTCTCCTTCCCAAATGCCAGACTAAATCCTCGCCAAACGTCACTTCGTCGGCCTTCCTTCCCAGCCATGAGTCCCTCCCTTGCTATGCTGTCACTGCTAGGATGGATACACTGTTTGCTTTTGTGGGGAAATCCCTAACTGGGTTTTAAACTCCTAAGCAAAGGGACCGTGGGGCCAGCCCTGTAGCCAAGCGGTGAGGGAGCCAGATCCCACAGGACCAGCCACACAGTTCAAGTCCCAGCCCCAGCAGCTTGAAAAACAAGCCAGGCACATGTGCATGTATGCCCCAAACCCTGACCAAATGGAAAAGGAGAGAAGGGATTGCACTGTGCCCATACTCCAGCTGGTGTGCTTTCTCCCTCTTTCTGTCCGTCTGTCTCTCTGTGCCAAGTGCTTCACTGTTGAGCAAATAGGAAAGTAAAGAAAGAAAAAGAGAAACCACGCCTTCTCTTTGAATTCCTAAAGCCTTTCCAAGCTTCTGACACAGGGGTCTCTCTCTCTCTCCTTCTCTCTCTCTCTCTCCATTTGTTTTAATTTGTTGTAGGGCATGTGTGCTCACCAGAGAGACAGAGAGAAAGAGAGAGAGAACGTGAGAAAGCACCCCCAGGGAGGATGACCATGCCACAATCCCATCTCCTCCATCCTCCTGTCAGGATTCTGGGCACACAAGCCCACCCCTGGCCTGGTTTTCAAGCTGCCGGGTCTGGAATTCCAACCACACAGTCGGCCATGTGGGATCCAGCTGCCTTAAGCACCACGCCACCTGGCTGGCCCCAGAGTAGGTCTTGATAAATGTTTCCTCCATTGAATTTGACTCAAACAAACAAACGATAAAATCTGTTACTTGGCGCCTCAGCCTTGGGTCCTCCCAGCTGTGCCCTTTTGGTTCCTTTCCAATCATGGTAAACAGTTGGTCGTTTCTGACCTACACAGATGGTGCTGAGACGCAGCCTCTGCTGCCTCCGCTCTTTGGCCAGGCTTGGGCCTGAGCACCCGACACTGGTGCCAATAACTATAACCTTTCACGCTTCTCCTGCCAACAGGGCCGTGACCCAAGAGCAAGGTGAGCATGGTAACTAAAAACACTGCATCTTTGCCAGTTGGTGGTCACTTTCTGAAACACTAGCAGCAGATAGAATTATCCTCACCCAGAGCAGAGAAGTCTGGTAGGATACTTAACTGTTCCCCAATTAAACCACCTTTTCTTGGGTTTTGTTTTATTTTAATTTTTCCATAGGGCATGTGCACTTGCTGGAGAAAGACGGAGAGAGGGAAAGCAGGAAAGCACTCCCCTGGGGGAATAACTATGCCAGGATCCCTTCACCTCCATTCTCCTCCCGGGATTTTGGTCACACATGCACACGCCCCTGGCATGTTTTTCAAGCCACTGGGTCCAGAATTTAAACCATGAAGTCCGCTATGTCTGATCCAGCAGCTTTAACCACCATGCTACCAGCTGAACCCCTCAAACCACGTTTTCTTCCAAATCCTTTTGCAAGCAAAACTTCAACCTCTGTTCCCTGGAACTGACCTTGTTGGCAGTTGCTTTTCTAATCAAAGATGCAGAAGATTATCTTGGAGTAATTTAAGTTGTCTGGGCAACCGTACTGCCCCAAAGGCCGGGCATAGCATCTATGCTGCACAAGGAGGCCTGTGGCTGAAAACAGCATCGATGGGACAAATACTAGATCTATAGAAAATGTGTTTTAAAATTTAAGACAATGAAGGACCAGCAGATGGTATAATGATTACATCACTAGACTCCCACATAGTCAACCACAGTTCAGGTCCTGGACCCAGCAGCTTGAAACTCACACCAGGTGCATGTGCGTGCGTGCGTGCCCAATATCCGGAGAAGAGAATGGACGAGAAGGGATTGTGATGTGGTCAATCCCCTGGGGGTGATTTCTCACTTTCTGTCTTTCCGTTTCTCTCTGTCTCTCCAGTGAATGCATGTGCCCTATAGCAAAATCTCTTTCTAAAAAAAAAAAAAAAAAAAAAAAAAAAAAAAAATTATGATAATGAGCAACTATTTTTTTCTTAATTTTTATTTATTTGCTTATGTTCAGGTTTTTGCCATAGGACACATACACTCACCAGAGAGAGAGAGAGAGAGGAGATATAGAGAGGAAAAGTCAGAAATCACCCCTCAGGGGGATGGCCATGCTACAATTCCTTCTCCTCCATTCTTCCCTTGGGATTCTGGGCATACATGCACATGTGCCCAATGTGAGTTTCAAGCTGCAGGGTCCAGGACTTGAACCATGATCAGCCATGTGAGAGTCCAAAATCCTAACCAATATACCACCTGCTGGTCCTGAATGAGCAACCTTTTGAATTATAGCATGTGCACATCAAAAAAGAACTATAATAAATATCAAAGTGTCATAGAAACAACTTAGAGACTAACAAGTCCACATCCTCATTTAATTTATTTTATATTTTATTTTTAAGTTTTGCATGCACTTACTGAAGAGAGACAGAGAGAGAGAGGGAGAGAGAGAAAGAGAGAAATCACCTCCCAGAGTGTATGGCCACACCAGAATCTATTCTACCAGGTTTTGGGGCACATATATATACACCCACTGTGTTTTTCAAGCCACTAGGTCCGGAACTTGAAACATGGTGTAAGTCATGTGGAATCCACCTGCCTTAACCACCATGCCACTCTCATTTTATAAAAGGAAACAGAGGCCCAGAGAGGGAAAGTGGCTTCCCCTTGACACTGAGCATTATTCCATTCAGGGTTCTTTCTGGCTTCCATACTGAACCTGTTTAAGAGGGCTAGACAAAAGCCCAGAGCCTATTTATTTAGACTGTACGGCAGGCCTCGGCTGTGACAGAGGATGTCCACTCTCCTATACATTCTGAGTGGTTCCATGTAAGCTATGGGCTCCAAACCTGTACCAGACCACCCAGAGTGATATTTTTAAAATACAGAATCCTGGGATCCACCTTGGTACTTTCCATTTCAACAGGTCTAGAATGAAGCTGTATTTTTTTTTTCCAAACGCCTTCAGGATCTGCTAGGCAGCATGGTGGTTGAGGTAGCTAGATCCCACATGGCCGACTGAGCAGTTTGGGTCCCAGACCTGGCAGCTTAAAAAACACACTGGGCTTGGGAACCATCAGTTAGTGTAATGACTATGTCACTGGATTCCCACATAGTCAACCGCGGTTCGCGTCCCGGACCCCGTGGCTTAAAACTCACGCCAGGCGCATGTGCGTCCGTGCCCAAGATCCTGAGAGGAGAATGGAGGAGAAGGGATTGCGGCGTGACCATGCCCCCTGGGGGTTGATTTCTTGCTTTCTATCTCTAGTGTCTGTCTGTCTGGCAAGGTGGCGAAGGCCAGGTGCCCTAAAGCAAAAAACTACAAAAAAAAAAAAAAAAAAAAACCCACCACACTGGGCATGCATGTGTGCCTGCTCAAAGTCCTGAGAAGAGAATGGAGGAGGGATTACAGCGTGGCCATACCTCCTGGGGATTGATTTCTCACCTCTCTCCAGGGAGCACACACACTTTACAGCAAAACTAGAAAAAATAAAATAAACACACAGACACACACACACACACACACACACCCATAGAACCCTTCACTAGTGCCCCAGTAAGGCAAAAATTCAGGACCCCTAGGCCAGGTACCTTTCAGTCCTTTCTAAACTTGAGAGCTGTGCTTCTATGTAAGATGGAATCCTGCACTATGATTCACTGGGATGGATTATTCCTCATTTATAAAAAAGATTAGAGAAGATGCAATCAGAAATTCAGGTTTGTTGGTATCCAGACTAAAAGCAGGAAAACTGACAACCAGAAAGAATGTGAAAGTTACTCAAGGTCACCGACCAACTGCCTCCAGCCCAGGAGTTTTAGCTTGACATCCACGAGGCGATGCCATCCTGTGGAAGAAGCAGCAGAGAAGAGCCCTGTGACCCTGAATGACTCAGCCATTGCCCTGCAAGGTGAAGGTCGATTAATGTCCGCGCACCATCTCTCCAGCCATGGCATGTCAGTGATAATGCTTGCCTCTATTTCAGGCGACAGAGATGCTTATAAAACACTGAAAGGATAAAAGTGTTATGAGAAGGCAGAACTGCCTTTTTAAAATAACTCAGACATGCTATTCCCCCCTAAGTGGCCATGTCGAGTAAAATTTCCATTTAGATCCAGCATGGTCATATGAAATATGAGAATGCTGACATATTAAACCCCTGTTCGTGTAACTGGGGGCTGGATGAGTGGCCTCACTCAGTGTGTCTACTTCAATTTATAATTTATTGAAATCAGCCTAATACCAAGATACAACACTCTTAGGTCAATAGGTTCTCATAGTTTCTAGAAAATTCAAAACCCATTACAGACTTTGCAAGGAGGAAAGTGCCTCTGTAGGAAAACTCATAAACCTTTCAGCTACCAGCACTGGACTCTGGGGACTAGAAACTCAAGAGTGACTGAAGAACATTGTTCAGTGACCCAAAGGACATTCCTAGAATCACCATGGACCCCTAGGATGACCTCTATTTTAGCCTCTTACACCATCTCATCCCAGCTCCCTCTAATCTCTGAGTTAAGGGGAAGCAGTCCAGTTCAGGAGGATGCCTTAAATAGAATTGAAAGCTTAAGGATGCCTCGACCAAAACTCCTCTGAGATGTATGGGATTTTATTTTAATGGCTTATCTCCTGGGATTTCATATCCTCTAATGTTAATATATTTTTGCAGGGCCAGCAGGTGATATGGTGGTTAGGGCACTGGACTCCCACATGGCCAACTACAGTTCAAGTCCTGGACCTGGCAGCTTGCTTTCTCTCTCTCTTGTCTCTCTCTAGTGAATGCAAATGCCCTATAGCAAAATTTAAAAATAGCAATAATAATTAGGGCCAGCAGATGACATCATGGTTACAGGATAGCAATAATAATTAGGGCCAGCAGATGACATGATGGTTACAGGCACTGGACTCCCATATGGCTGACCGTGGTTCTAGTTCCAGACCTGGCAGCTTCCCTCTCTCTGGTCAAATTAAGAATAAATAAATAAATAAATAAATAAATAAAGTTAAATAAAATAATTATTTTAAGAAAAAAGAATAATAAAAAATAAAATAAATAATTTTTAAAAATAAAAAGATCCTTTTGTTATCTTTTACTATTTACCATATTCTTCCACCTCCACCCATGTAGTACCCATACTCAGAGTGCCTTATGGTTTCCCCATTGGTCTGATGGGTGGGAAGCTCTCACCAATCTTCAGCTACATGTACTGGGAAGCCATAGAGAAGAAGTATCAGAAACACAGGGAAAAGATGGAGAGATCAGGAAACAAAACAAAACAAAACACAGAGCACTCTGACAAACTAGGGAGAAAGAAGTAGATACACAAGTCAAATGGTAAAAACCTTTGGGTAGAAAGCAGAGAAGCAAATGCAAAAGCAGAGACAAGGAGAAGAGAGAAGGCAGAGTGAAATATCTCACTTTAGGGTTGGCTGCATGGCCTGGTGGTCAAGGCAGCCAGATCCCACATGGCCAACCATATGATTCGAGTTTCAGACACAACGGCTTAAGAAACATATCAGGCATGTGTGCCCAAAATCCCAACAGGAGAGAGAAATGGAGGAGAAAGGATTGCAGCATGACCATTCCCCATGGGAAATGCTTTCTTTTCTTCCTCTGTCACTCTCCAGGGAGCAAATAAACAAAAACAAATTCTCTTTCAAATAATCTATATATGCCAAGTAGATGGTAAATGCAAGAAATATTCCTCAAGTCTAGATTGTCTACATGGAGGCAGTGGGGACAGAGGTGAAGAGTTACGGATTAGTTGGTCCCAGGTGCCAACGGCACCTGGCAGCACTGGGATGTCCAGCCCAGCTGAGTCAGTCCGCCCTGACCAACTGCAGTCTCATGGTTCTATGGGTGCACAGGAGTCACCTGACACTCTGGTTTCCAAGTCCACAGGAAGTGCCAGACCATGGACTGTCCCAGGCTAATTATGAGGGAGGAAATAGGATTTCTAGTGGGTAAATCAAGTGAGATCCCTCCCATTGAGTACACTGGAAAGTTGAGGGGAATCCCAGTTCTGACCAACCATTTGTATGGATTCCAAATGAAGGCCTCTGGGACTGACCTGCAGAGCAAGTTTTCTGTGGTGCTCAAACCAGACCAGGTGCCTGGGCTCTTGGTGAGTGTTGAAGGACCTGGGAAAAAGTCAAGGCTAGGTAGAAGCCATAACTTCCACTTATCTTAGTCAGTTTGAACAGCTATGATAAATGACATAGATCAGGTGGTTTAAATAATACAAATGTGTCCAGGTTCTGGAGGCTAGAAGTCCATTATGAAGATAATTC
>NW_006159849.1:8603253-8611990 GCF_000334495.1 Tupaia belangeri chinensis | reverse complement strand
CCTGCTGAAAGCTCTCTTTTTGCTTTACAGATGGCCATATCCTCACATGAATGAGGGAAAGGCCCTTTTTCTCACATCTCTTTTACAGGGATTAATCCCATTTACGAATGCTCCACTCTCATGGCCTAATTATCTCCTAAAGGCCCTACCTCCAAGTTCCATCACACCGAGGATTAGGGATTCAACATACTAACTGAGGGGAGGAGGGCAATAGCATCACTAATATTTGTTTTCCTCTCTCTATTTTTAAATCATGAAAAATATCAACATGTTAATATTTTGCAATACTGGCTTTATCTTTCTTTTTTTAAGTTTCCTATAAGGCACATGCACTTACCAGAGACAGAAATCACCACCCCCACCCTGGGGGATGGCCACACCACAATCCCTTCTCCTTCATTTTCCTCACAGGATTTTAGACACATGCACACATGCACACACACCCAGCGTAATTTTCAAGTCTCCAGGTCTGGGACTTGAACTGTGTAGACCATGTGGGAGCCCAGTGCCTTAAACACCATGCCACCCACTGGTCCCTGGATTTTGATTTTTGCTGTTAAAACACTGCAATAAAATCCTTGAGAGAGTTTCTCTAGGATATATCCCTGGTGATAAAGTACATACAAAGGGATCTCTAAAAATTGCAGAAAAATGAAATTGAACAAGTACAAACACAACTTTTAAAAAAAAAGTTTATTTGTGTTCACGGTAGAGAGCATGTGTTCACACTTAAGAACGAGAGAAAGAAGCACTCACTCCAGTTTATCGTGATCTTGGGTACGAGCACACATTTCCCTTATTTTCAGGTTGACTCAGGGATCTGAGTCAGAATCACATGGTTCTAGTGCTGCCCTTGAGTTTGCTAACACTGCTGCTGCCAGGCTTGGCCAAATGTGTCAACTTTTCATTTACTCCTGCAATTTTTGTTTTGTATAGAAATTCTTCCCTATCTTGAATGATAGTTTTTCATAATTCATTTTGGAGCTTTACTTTTTATATGTAAAGCTTTCATTATTCTAGACTGTATTTTTATGTATGCCAGGGTATAGGCATTTAGTTTTCTCTCATCTAGACATGCAGTTGCCATAGAAGTATTTATTGAATAGTCCACCATTTCCCCTATTGATTCATAATGCCTTTTTTATCATGTCACTCGTGTGTTAGGTTGTTTTTACAAGATTTCTATCTTTTCCTATTAGTCTTTTTAGCTTGGTCACTGCACCAGTATCAATTTTTCTTTTGTTTTGTTTGTTTTATTTTTTTAAAATTTTTTTTATTATATTATCATATAGGGACCAGCATGTGGCATGGTGAGTAAAGTGCTGAACTCCCACATGGTCAAGCATGCTTAGAGTCTCAAATCCAGCAACTTGAAAAATCACTCCACGTATGTGTGTGTGCATGCCCAAAATTCCAAGAGAATGTAGGAGAAGAGATTGCGGTGTGGCTGTCCCCCCCAGGAGGGTGATTTCTCACTTCCCTTCTCACTGCTTCTCTCTGTCTCTCTCTAACAAGTATACACACCCTATTACAAAAACATTTAAAAAAGTCTTTAAATAAAAAAAAAATTGTATAATAAGTCTTTATACCTACTAAGGCAAGAGTCCTTCTCATCTCCTCTCCATTTCTTCTATTTTTTCCAAAATTCTCTTAGTCTACTCTTGGCATCTTCATCTTCCAAATTAATTTTTGGATTAGCCTACCAATTTCTATAAAATGTTTGTTCAGGATTCGCTGTATTATTTAGGAGTTGATCAGAAACACAGAACCACTATGAGTGATGTAAAATAAAAGATTTTAAAAATAGAGCTTAGACCTTGTACAACTGGAAGAGCTAGTTGAGCATTTCATGTGAAGCTGTTGGTTCTGCGTCTGCAGTCAGACCTAAAGTCAGCAGGGCTAGCGGTAGGGAAGGAAAATGAATCAGGTAGAGCAGGAGCAATTAGTAACCCGAAGAACAAGCTTGTGTCCATCTCCCATTGCCCTCAGCCTTGATGATGTGGATGCCTGCCAGCACTCTTCTTCACAGCTGCCCTGTGGCGTTGGTCCATCTGCAATTGCGTGAGCTACCATAGGGCCTAGCCCTGTACGAAATTTCAGGGCATGAAACAATGGCTCTTCCCTCACCTTTACCTCCAATCTTCGCGCAGATTTTTCTTATGGCTCATCCTAACCCATGACCACTCAATGAAGGGAGTTGGAGCTAAATTCCACTTAGCTAAACTGACTCTATTCAAACCAACCTCAGAGATTTTTTTCAGAATGACTTAAATATGTGGATTTGGGGGCAGCAGATGGCATAGTGGTTAAGGTGCTGGTCTCCCACATGCTGACCATGGTTCAAGTCCCAGACTGGAGGCTCGAAACTTATGCCGGGCACATGTGCATGCATGCACATTTGCCCTACAGGAAAATGGAGGAGAAAGTATTGTGGTGTGGCTATCCCTTCTGGAGAAGGTGGTTTCTCACTTTCTGTCTCTCTGGCTCTCTCTGTGTCTCAGGTAAGTGTACACACCCCTTAGCAAAAATCTCTCTAAATAAAAAAAAAAAGTGTGTATATTTTTTAAATTTAGTACAGGGTGTATATGCTCCCCAGAGCGAGACAGAGGAAGAGAGAAATGGAAAATGAGAAGCACTCTCCAGAGGGAATGGCCATACCACAGTCCCTTTTCTCCCAGTCTCCTTTCAGGATTTGCATGCACATATGCCTGGAGTAGCTTTCAAGCCACTGGATCTGGGACTCAACTACACAGTCAGCCATGTGGAATCTGGTGCCTTAACAACTACACCACTTAGCCAGCCCACTAATTGCTATCTTTAAAATATTGGGTCATCACATCTATGAAACTAGGTTATTTATTATTTATTTATTTATTTATTTTGAGTCACCTGGGACTCGAACTGTGTTCAACTATGTGGGAGTCCAGCAATATAACCATAACACCATCTGCTGGTCCCAGTTATCTCTTTTTTTATTCAGATCTTTCTTCATTTTATAAATTTCTTGAGATCTTGTATATAAAAATATGTATCTTAAGTACCTTACTATTTTTGTTTGATATTTTGAATTGAATCTTTTCTAAATTATGTGTTCTAATTTATGGGTAATAATATATAAGAAAGGTTTTGCTTTCTCTAAGTCTGCTGAAAGTGTACCTACTACCCTTCTGAACTATTATTAGTTCTAATCATTTGTGTGCTTAGATTCTTCTCTTTAGGTAATCCTGCCATCTGTGATATTGAAAATTCTGCCCGTCACCTCACCTATACCTTTTCTTCCTTTTTTCTTTTTGCTTTCTTCTTTCTTTCCTTCCTTTCTTTTTTATTTCTGTCTTTTCTCCTTCTCTCTTCCTTTCTTTCTGTATTAGCTAGAGCTCCTTCTATAATCTTGACTAATAATGCAAAGACGCATTCTTGTTTCTGACTTCAATGAAAAAACTCCCAAAATTTAACTATTAGGTAGTCTGTTTCTTACAGATTTTTTTTTTTTTTTTTTTGGAGAGGTTTTTGCTATAGGGCACGTGCGCTCACCAGACAGACAGAGAGAGACAGAGAGACAGAAAGTGAGAAATCACCCCCCAGGGGGGATAGTCACGCCACAATCCCTTCTCCTCCATTCTCCTCCATTCTCCTCTCAGGATCTTGGGCATGCATGCACATGTGCCCGGCGTGAGTTTTAAGCCACCGGGCCCAGGACACGAACCGCGGTCAACTACATGGGAGTCCAGCGACATAGCCATTACGCTAACTGCTGGTTCCCTCTTACAGACTTTTTTGAAATCATGTTCTTCTTTTTTTTTTAAACTTGCCAGAGACAGACAGAGAGGGTGTGGTAGGAGGCGTAAGAAAGCACCTCCCAGAACCAGCAGTCTGTCTGTCTAGCAAGCGCATGCGCCCTATAGCAAAAACCTCTAAAAAAAAAAAAAAAAGAAAGAAAGAAAGCCCCTCCCATGGAGCCATGCAACAATTTCTTCTCTGCCATTTCTCTCCTTTGGGGATTTCGGGCATCCGTTCACATGCACCTGGCATGTTTCTTAAGCCTCTGAGCCCAGCACTCGATCCATGTGGTCAGCCATGTGGGACCCAGCTGCTTTCACCACCGGCCACAGCTGGCACAGAAACTGTACACTAATATAAAATCTTTTCCATTTTACTCCTAATTTAAGTCTGTTATCATGAATAAGTTAAATCCTACCTAAACTTTTCTCTTTCTCTATTAAGATAATTGTGTACTTTTTCTCTTTTGTTCTGATGTGGTAGCCAGCCCAGGGGCGCCCCCCACACTCACTGCCTCCTAACAGTCACACCTGTCTGTATGCCCCGCATGAGTGTGGGCTGGCCAGTGTCTCCCTGCTGATGATAATGGGCAGAGGTGATGGGAGGTAATTCTGAGATTAGGTTTAAAAAGATTTTTGTTTGTTTCTTGATAAAGTACATTTATTTGCTGTCTTTTACTGATCCATAGACAGTTTATATAAAAGGAATTATTTATTTTTTAAGATTTTGTAAAATTTTGCTGTAAAATTATCTGAGCCTAGTGTTCTTAAAGTGATTTTTTTTAAATTATCAAGACAATGTCTTAAATAGTTATTGATCATTATCTTTGGTTCACTTTTGGTGTATCATATTTTCTTTTTTTTTTTTTTTTGGAGAGATTTTTGCTATAGGGCGCGTGCGCTCGCCAGACAGACAGAGAGAGACAGGGAGACAGAAAGCGAGAAATCACCCCCCAGGGGGGATGGTCACACCGCAATCCCTTCTCCTCCATTCTCCTCTCAGGATCTTGGGCACACACGCACACGCGCCCGGCGTGAGTTTTAAGCCACTGGGTTCGGGACGCGAACCGCAGTCGACTACATGGGAGTCCAGCGACATAGCCATTATGCTAACTGCTGGTTCCCGGTGTATCATATTTTCGTATAATATTGCTCAGTTGGATGAAGTTTTTAAATTTAGTGTCATAAGCTTGTTCGTATTCATTACTTGTAAATTTTTAAATCTCCGAGTATCTGTGATATGACCCCAATAGTGCTTATTTATACCTTTCTCTTTTATTCTGTGATTAATCTTGTCCGAAATTTGACTATTTTATTTTTTATTTTGCCAAAAGGGGCATATGCTGGCCAGATAGAGAGATAGGGAGACAGAGAGAGACAGAGAGAGAATGCACCCCCTATGGGGCATGGTCATACTACAATCCCTTCACTGCTCCCTCCTTCTGGGATTTTGGACACACACATACACACATTACTGTGCTTTTGAAGCTGCCGGGTCTGGGACTTGGACCACACAATTGGCCATGTGGGATGGAGTTGCCTTAACCACCACACCAGTGGCTGCCTAAAAGAGCTCATTTCTTGACTGCTTCTGCCAGATTATGGATCCAGGACCCAGCAAATCTGCTGCTTTAGCCCTATTCATTATTTATCTTCCTGCTCCTTTTTTTTTTTTTTTTTTTTTTTTATTTTTTTTTTCATGGCGTACAGCGTTTTCCCCGAGAGTTTTGTCATAGGGTACATGCATTTACCAGAGAGAGGCAGAGAAAGACAGTGAGAGGGAAAGTAAGAAGTCACCCCATGGGGGATGGCCACATCACAATCCCTTCTCTTCCATTCTCCTCCTGAAATGTTGGGCATGCATGCACACGTGCCCAGTGTGATTTTCAGGCTGTCGGCTCCAGGACTCGAATTGCAGTTAGCCATGTGAGAGTCCAGCGCCTTTATCGCCATGCCACCTGCTGACCCTTCTACTCCATTTCTAATTAAACATTTATTTTATTTTTTTAGCATGGTTATTTCTGTTTGTTTTCTCACTTTATGTTTTGTCTATCATTGATATCATTGAAGTAAAAATAGTGACTAGAGCATAAACTTATGATACAATCTTGACAGTGTCTCTTGCTAATTCTTACAAGTCCTCAAGATGAGAAAGTCTGTCTACGTGGAAATATTTAATTCACGGACAGAGCAGGGATGTGACAGATGTTGATTCAAATCTGTGTTTTGTAGGGCTACAACTTTCATTGTTGACCCACAAGTTCTCCCTAAATGGGGGGCGTTTGTTCATCCTTGCCGCTAATTATGTGCCTGACCGTCGGAAGTGTGGGCCAGTTACCATCACAGGCTTGACCTAAGGTGACCCATTGCTTAATGACCCCTTTGTCTGGTAGAATACCCTCCCCTGAGGTTTCCAATGAAAGAGGAACAGAATTGTTGGTAAGTAAACACATGTTTAAAATGTTAAAGCAAAGCTTCAAAGATCAATTTGCCCTTGAACTCACAAGGACAGGCATCCCGAATTAGAAGCATGTGGTAACATGGCAGTGATCAGGGTGGGGCTACACATAAAGTCATCAAATCAGTACTATACATCACACCTTCGTTTTGTTTGTTTGTTTTTTTAAGAGATTTATTCTATAGGGCATGTGCACTCCCTCAGAGAGACAGAGAGAGATAGAGAGGCAGAAAGCAAGAAATCACTCCCCCTAGGGGAGATGGCCATGCTGAAATCCCTTCTCTTCCATCCTCCTCTTGGAATTTTGGGCACGCACATGCATGTGCCTGGTATGAGTTTGAAGCCACTGGGTTTGGGATTTGAACTGTGGTCTACCATGTGGGAGTCCAGTGATGTAACCATTATGCCATCTGCTGGTCTCCACATCACATCTTTGTGGGGAAACAATTTTACCATTACACTTGGGTGAGAAAAAAATGATTTTTTATTTATAACAGATACAAATAAATAGGGTAAATACAGGGTTGGCAGGTGGCATGGTGGTTAAAGGTGCTAGATTCCCACATGGCCAACTGTGGTTCAAGTCCCAGACCTGGCGACTTACTTTCTCATCTTCTCTCTTTCTCTCTCTCTGTCCCTCTCTGATCAAATTGACATAAATAAATGAATAAAGTTAAGTGAAAAAAAATTTTAAAAGGTAAATACTAAATTCATGTGAATTTTTAATAATAAAACACCAGTCTTCCAAGACATGAGAAGAAACTTGTTTCTTTCTGAGTCAAACCTTTAGAATTTCAGCAGTTCATTCCTCTGGACCTAGCTTATTTTGGTGAAAAATTAGAAAAAAAGCATGTAAGTAAATGAGGTAAACTACAGAGATAAGAGTTGGAGTGAAATGCCTATGCCATACTCATTCACTCACTTTGATATTTGTTTTACTACTTATAATCAAAGAGGCTGGGACCAAGGTAAGAGTCAGTGGTGGGGCAAACAAATGGCATGGTGGTTAGGGTGCTGGGCTCCCATGTGGTCGACCATGGTTCAAGTCACAGAACTGGCAGCTTGTTCTCTCACCCTTACTCTTTCTTTGATAAGTCCAAGTTAAAAATAACAATAATAATAACTTAAATTAAATTAATAACTCTTAAAAAAAAAAAACAGTCAGTGATTACGGCATTCTGTTTAAAACCCAGAGTTTAGTATTCTTTATCTCAAGCATATTTAGATGATCTAAAAGTACTATGCAGGGGTAACCAGCAGTTAGCATAATGGCTATGTCGCTGGACTCCCACGTAGTCGACCGCGGTTCACATCCCGGGCCCGGTGGCATAAAACTCACGCCGGGTGTGTGTGCGTGCGTGCCCAAGATCCCGAGAGGAGAATGGAGAAGGGATTGCAGCGTGACCATCCCCCCTGCAGGGTGATTTCTCACTTTCTGTCTCTATGTCTCTCTCTGTCTGGCGAGCACACACGCCCTGTAGCGAAAATCTCTCCAAAAAAAAAAAAAGTACTATGCAAACGTTAAGTATGCCCAGCTGAATATTTTGCCCAAAAGTACGCCAATGGACAATTGTCCCCTTCTTTTCCTTTTATTCACACTAAAAAAGTATCTACCCTGTCCCAAGTCTTTGTCTTCTTCTATGATCACCATATTCTCTAAACTGGAAGTGAGTCAGAAACAACACTAGCAAATAGTGGTGGCTAAGGGACTGAAGCATCTTCTCATGTGGCTACAAAGAAAAAAACAATCATAGCAGAAAATTCCCTGCCCAAGGTAATGTAGGCAAGAGATTAGTGGGGGAGGTCTAGTTTATTAAGCCACATTTGATATAGCCAATGAGAAATCGGTGGGGCCTAGTTACATTTAGTATAGCCAATGAGATAAATCAGTGGGCCCAGCCACAGTTGAGAGAGCCAATGAGATGAGAATAGTCAGTGGGCCCAGCCAATGATCAACACACACAACTTAGGCTTTGCAAGTTAACAAGGTTGCAAATATGTAATAAAGTAATTTTTTTAGAGAGATTTTTGCTATAGGGAGTGTGCACTTGCCAGAGAGACAGACAGAGATAAACACAAAGCAAGAAGTCACACCCTCCGGGGAGTTGGACATGCTGTGATCCCTTTTCCTCCATTCTCCTCTTGGGATTTTGGGCATGCATGCACACACATCCTGCATGAGTTTTAAGCTGTTGGGTACAGGACTCGAACTACAGACGACTGTGTGGGAATTCAGTGACATAACCATTATGTCATCTGCAGGTCCCAGTAATAAAGTAATTTAAGGTGAGGAGTTAATGGCAATAACTGTCCGACTGTCTAGTAGACAATTCCTCTTGATGTCTCACAGAGACCTCAAACTCAGCTCATCCAAAACTCAATACTGACCTCATAAAAGTGAAGTCATAAAAAATGACTACTAGCTGCCGAGAAGGATGGGATGGGGGTATAGAGGGATTTTTTTATCTTTGTTTCTTTCTTTTTTTTTTTTTTTTTTTTTTTG
>NW_006159849.1:8601897-8603170 GCF_000334495.1 Tupaia belangeri chinensis | reverse complement strand
AATCCCTTCTCCTCCATTCTCCTCTCGGGATCTTGGGCACGCACGCACACGCACCCGGCGTGAGTTTTAAGCCACCGGATCGGGGACGCGAACCGTGGTTGACTATGTGGGAGTCCAGTGACATAGCCATTACGCTAACTGCTGGTTCCCTTTTTTTTTTTTTTTTAAGAAGTATTTATTTTATTATTATTTTTTAATTTGACCAATGAAAGACAGAGAGGGGTGGCACGGGAGTGAGAAAGCAAGCCTCCAGATCCAGGACTTGAGCCTTGGTTGACCATGTGGGAATTCAGCACCTTCTCCACCGTGTTACTTGCTGGCCCCTTCTTTTTTATCTTTTTTAATGGGGACCCCTCTGTGATTGGGTTCCCCTGGAATTTTTTGTTTATTGGGTTGGTTGGTTGATTTGTTCTAGGGTGCCCATGCTGACCAGAGAGAGAGAAAGAGGGGAAGTGAGAAATCACCCCGTGGGAGAGGGATGTCCATGCCCCAGTCCTGTCTCCTCTAGGATTTGTGGTACACATGCCCACATGCCCAGTATGTTTTTCAAACTGTGGAGTCAGGGACTCAAACCTCATAGTCAAATATGGGGTTCACCCATCTTAACATCCACACTACTTGCTGGCCCCAGAATGTTTGTTTGTTTGTTTGTTTGTTTATTTATTTATTTTGGAGAGGTTTTTGCTATAGGGCACGTGTGCTCACCAGAAAGACAGAGAGAGACAGAAAGCAAGAAATCACCTCCCAGGGGAGATGGCCATGCCACAATCCCTTCTCCATTTTCCTCTCGGGATCTTGGGCACACATGCACACACGCCTGGCGTGAGTTTTAAGCCACCGGGTCCAAGACTCGAACCTGTTGACTACATGGGAGTCTAGCAACATAGCCATTACGCTAACTGCTGGTCCCCCATAATGTTTATTAATAGAAACAAAACTGCAGATAGATAGAAAGAACAATGTCTAGTGTTATAAAATACAGTGGGAAAAATGTGGTTAACGACTTATCATATATAACATCACCATAACTGAAATGATGAGTATCCTAATTACCTTGATTTAATCGTTATACATTATATTCATGTACAGAACAATTACATTGTAAGAATTGTTACATTAATGAAACATTCATTTTTTAAAGAATTACTTATGGCGAGGCTGCAACCGGCGGCGGGTCCCGCGCAGGCCTCCCCGGGCCCTGCGAGACCCCCCTGGCCCAGTGCCAAGGCAGTGGCGGGAGGCGGACCTTGCGCGGCCCCTCGGGCCCTGCGCG
>NW_006159849.1:8585917-8601155 GCF_000334495.1 Tupaia belangeri chinensis | reverse complement strand
GTGTAATGGCTATGTCGCTGGACTCCCACGTAGTTGACCACGGTTTGCGTCCCAGACCCGGTGGCTTAAAACTCACGGCAGGCGCGTGTGCGTGCATGCCCAAGATCCCGAGAGGAGAATGGAGGAGAAGAGATTGCAGCGTGGCCATCCCCTCTGGGGGGTAATTTCTCGCTTTCTATCTCTCCGTCTCTCTCTGGTGAGCGCACGCACCCTATAGCAAAAACCTCTAAAAAAAAAAAAGAATTACTTATGTATTTAATTCCATTTGTTATTATTACTTTTTTAATTTGACTAGAGAGAGAGGGAGAGATAGAAAAACGGAAAGTGAGAAAGCAAACTGCCAGGTCCAGGATTCAAACCATGGTTGGCTAGGTGAGAGTCCAGTACCTTAACCACCACACCATCTGTTGGCCCCAAATAGTATTAATTTTAAAAATGTAATCCTGAAAAAGAAATTCTTCATCCTCGCCTGCAAATTTGTTTTCTAGTTTTCCAAGTTGGAAATCAGGAGTCACTATTCCCTTTCTGACCCTGATCTTCCAAATCTGGTTCCTAAGACTTGTCAGTTTTGCATCCTAAATTTATCTGGAATCTGCCTACTAGTCTCCATTCATTTGTCACTGTCCCGTTCCAAGGTACTTCCACGTATGCCCTGGTCTCCTATCTCTGTTCTTGGTTCCCTTCCATTCAATTTTCAGCCTGCAGCTACAGTGGAACTTGTAAAACCTAAATCTCCCAAGTGAAGACCTGAGTGACCTGCCACTGCCCTTAGAGAAAGGCCATCTGGCTATTCGAGGCCCCTGAAGATCTGACCAATGCCTTCCTGACCAGTGGAGCCTCCCATTGCTCCACCGCTGGCTCCCACACTACACTTCTTTCAGCTCCTTATATGCAGCGTCATCTCTCATCTCAGGAACTTTGTATGTGCTGTTCCTCTTTCACTCCCGATGGCTCCCGATTGTTCACGGAGTTCCCCTCCTTGCTTGGCTAACTTCTACTCGGTTTACCTGCCCATTGCTGCCTGATATTCTGACAAGGTATTATTTTCTTCCCCTTTAATTCTATCCTTACAGCACTGGTCAGTGCAATTGATTCTTTTCCTTCCTTTTGTTTTTTGAGAGAGATTTTTGCTATAGGGAACATGTGCTCACCAGAGTGACAGAAAGTGAGAAATCACCCTATGGGAGAGATGGCCACACTGCAATCCCTTCTCCGTTCTCTTCTCAAGAGTTTGGGCATACACGCACATGACCCTCTACCAAAATCTTGAATCCTTCCTCTGAATTCATTCTCCCTTTCCTCACTGTTGCTGGGTTATCAGGGCCAATATGGGGCCCAGTGGCTGCCTTTAGGAGCATGTCAAGGATCCCTGTCACTGGGAACTGACCTGCCAAGCCTCACAAACCCCAAGAGCTACCATGTTTTCAATCTACTGTTTTCTCTGCATCAACAAGACAGAGAAAATGGAACAATAATAGATTTAAAAATAGATATTTAAATACCAGCAGACATGCAAAGACGAAGCAATGCTATATGAATTTGGTCTGTTTTCTCCTTAAAGGAGCGAGGCAGGGAAATACCATATGAGCACTGAGGGAGTGTTTATAATCTCTACTGGGATACCAGAGAACTAGCTTGTTGATGTCTCTATTCATGTTTTTGGAACTATTAAGACTGCTTAGGGAAAATCTTAGGCACTCATCTATAAGCACTATAACAAATTTATGATCTCCCAGGCAACCACCAACAGTGCTACGTAGTTCAAACAGGTGTAAACTTTGTGAAGAACAGTTGGGCAACACAGCCCTGGCATTTCCCTCCTCCATCTCATCTCCATTCTTGCCCTTCTATGCTCTGCTTTCCAGAGCCCACTACATAATTTGCACGGTCAGTGCAGAATATAGGTGCAAGACTCCTTGTTCAAAACATACTAAGAATTTTAGCAAAACATTAAACCCAGCACAGGTTCTTCTAAGGCTGGGACTCTGTAGATAGCGAGCTCAGCCCTGCAAGCTCCTTTTCCAGACTCCCTCACCATCTTCTGATTAATTTCAGCCAGTGGGAGGCACCGGTAGGGGAAAAGGGCGACTGGAAGATGGGAGGGAAGAGGGCATCTTATCCCTCTCTGCCTCTAACGAAGTCTCTGAAGCCTCGGGCAAGCACAGGTCATGTTTTGGTGGTTCCCTCAGCTGCGGTGGTGGAAGATTATGGTTTCCTCACCCTTCTGTGATTGGTCAGTGGTCCCCACAGCAGGCACAGCCTTCCACACTGTCAGCTCGGAGCAAGTCCAAGTCTGTTTGTTCTGAATTTTTGCTATAGCACTCCAGTGCTGCTAGAGAGAAAAAACGGGGGAGGGGCAGAAATCATCCCCAAGGGTTTGGGGGTGGGGAGAGGCTGGCTATTCTGCAGTCCCTTGTCCTTTCTCCTTCTGGGATTTTGGGCATGTTTTTCAAGCTGCAGAGTTGACCGACAGCAGTTTGAACTCTGGCAGCTTGACGAATACACTGGGACGTGCATGTGTGCCCCAAATCCTGACAAGGTGGAGAAATGGAGGAAAAAGGGTTGCAGTATGACCAATCCCACTGAGGAAGTGCTTTCTCTCTCTCACTCTCTCCCTGGGTAAGCATATGCACACTGTGGCAATTACAAAATTTTAAAAAACATACCTCTTGGTACATGTAACTTGAAACTCCACAGGTGGGACCAGCAGTTGGCGTAATGGCTATGTTGCTGGACTCCCATGTAGTGGACCAAGGTTCGAGTCCCAGACCTGGTGGCTTGAACTCATGCCAGGCACATGTGGGTGTGTGCCCAAGATCCTGAGAGGAGGATGAAGGAGAAGGGATTGTGGTGTGGCCATCCTCCTGGAGGGAGGTGACTTCTCATTTTCCCTCTCTTTGTCTCTTTCCAGGGAACGTATGTACCCTATGGCAGAAATGTAAAACAAACAAACAAACAAACAAATAAAAATAAAAACAGAGAGAGAGAAAGAGAATTTATAGCAGTATAGATCTATTTAACCCTCCCTCACCCTTTACACTCTGTGATATGCAGTACATTCACATTATTATAAACCTCACAAAACTCTTTTTTTGAAAGAATGATTTTATTGAACTTTATTTATTTTACCCATTTATCTATCGATCTATTTATTTATTTCTTTATCTTAACTTGACCAGAGAGGGAGGAGAGAGAGAAAGTGAGAAAGCAAACTGCCAGGTCCGGGACTCAAACCGTGGTCAACCATGTGGGAATCCAGCGCTCTCAACCACCACACAAACTGCCAGCCCCCAAATATCACAAAATTCTACTTTTGGTTTTAAATATGTATTTCAATTATTTTTTTCATGTTTTTCTATTTACACACATATTTACCATGTCTAATGTTCATTCCTTCTTACAGATCCAACATCCCTTCAAGTCTTATTTTTCTTCATCCCAAATAAATTCCTTTAACATTCATTTTATGCATATCTGCTGGTGGCAAATTCTCTTGCTTTTCTTTTATCTGAAATTATCTTTATTTTGCTTTTATTCCCAAAAGATGTTTTCACCAGATATAGAAATCTAAGTTGACAGGTTTTTCTTTTAGTACTTTAAGATGCCTTCCATTGCTTCTGAGGAGTAGTCAGTGGTATTGAAATCATTGTTTCTCTGGATACAATATGACTTTTTCTCTGACAGCCTTCAAATTTTCTATATGTCTTTGCATTTCAGGAGTCTATGCTGTGTTTAGTGTGATTTTACTTTGTATTAATCTTGATTAGTGTTCACTGAGCTTTTGGAATATGCCAATTTGTGTCTCTTTATTTCTTCAAATACATTCCCTGGGGGCCAGCAGGTGGCATAGTGTTTAAGGCACTGGATTCCCATGTGGCCAGCCATGGTTTGAGTCCCAGACCTGGTGGTTTGAAACTCAAGCCAGGCATGTGTGTGTGTGTGCCCAAAATACTGAGAGGAGAGCCGAAGAGAAGGGATTGCCATGTGGCCATCACCCCTAGAGGGTGACTTCTCACCTACTAGCTCTCTGTCTCTCTCTGTTTCTCTAGTGAGCACACACAACCTATAGCAAAATAACTCAAAATAATAACAATAATAATAATAAATTGCTTGTCCCAGTCTCTCTCTCTCTCTTCCCCTCCTTGGATTCCAATTACACGTGTATACAAAAGTTCTGATATTGTCTCATAGTTCTCTAGTACATTTTTATTTTTTTAGAGAGATTTTTGCTATAGGGCACATGCGCTCGCCAGAAAGACAGAGACAGAGAGACAGAAAGCAAAATATCACCCTCCAGAGGGGATGGCCACACCACAATCCCTTCTCCTCCATTCTCCTCTTGGGATCTTGGGCACACACGCACACACCAGGCATGAGTTTAAGTGATCGGGTCTGGGACTTGAACCACGGTTGACTGCATGGGAGTCCAGCGACATAGCCATTATGCTAACTGCTGGTCCTTCTAGTACTTTTTTTAAAATCCAAATATTTTTCTTTCTGCTCTTCTGATTGGGTAATTTCTACTGATCTATCTTCAAATTCATTGATCCTTTCCTTTTTCATTCCATCCACTATTAAGCCTATGCAATGAATATTTTATTTATGTCAGACGTGTTTTCCAATTATAGAATTTCCATCCATTTTTTTGCCTCTATATCTCTGGTAAGGTTCCCTCTCCATTCATTACAAGCATATTTTTCTTTCCATCCACAAGTATAACTATAATGGTATTACAGCTTGAAAACCTGTATCTGCAATATTCAATATCTGGGTCACCTCAGGGTTCATTGCCATTGATTGTTTTTTCTAATGTGAGTACATCATATTTTTCTATTTCATCATATACCAAGTAAATTTGGAATATATTCTGGACATTGTGAATAACTTGGTTGTACAGATCATAGATTCTGCTATATTCCTGCAAAGAGTTTAGATTTTTTTCAGTTTAAGGGGACAGTTAGGTTGGCTAAACTCAAACCACAAAACTCTGTTTCCCCTGTAATGAGCAACTGGTCGAACTTCAGTTCACTTGTTAAACTTTCCCTCGTCTGCTCTGTGGATATGTGATTCACTGACCAGCCAGAGATTTGGGCAGAGGTGATACTCAAAATTTGAGGCTCTTCCTCTCTAGCTTTCTCTTTTCTGGAATTTCTTCTCTTACTTTTGAGCAGTAGAGGATGCCCCAAACATTATTTTCTGACTCTTCAAACCAGAAAGATTGTGTATAGATTTTTCTGTTAGCATTTTAGCCATTTTAAAATGGTACATACTGGGACCTACCCTCAGTCTAAAAGCCATTGTAAACATGAGATTACCTCTTTTTTAAATTTCTAAAAAAAAAATTAAGATTTTTTCCATATGGCATGTGAGCTAGCTGGAGAGAGACAAAGAGAGAGACAATGAGAAAGAAAGTGAAAAATCATCTCCTCTCCTACTGGGAATTTGGGCACACATGAACACATGCCTGGCACAATTGTCAAGCCACTGGGTCAAGACATGTGAGAGTCCAGTGCCTTAACCACCACACCACCTCCTGGTCCCAAACTTCTAAAAACTTAATTAACAAATAAATATTGCATATTTTTAAAAGGTACAACTTGATAGTTTGAGTTATTACATACACACTGTATAATGATTACCACAGTCAAATTAATTAATACATCCACTACCACCCATGGAGTAACTTAGATCCCCAGAATTTGTTCACTTTAAAAATGAAGGCCTGAGGGTCAGCAGATGGTATAGGGACTCCCACGTGGCTAACCACTGTTCAAGTTCTAGACCCGGTGGCTTAAAAATCACATTGGATGTGTGTGCATGAGATCTCAAGAACAGAATGGAGGAGAAGGGATTGCGGCATGGCTTAGCCATCCCTCCTGGGGGTGATTTCTCACTTTTCCTCTCACTGGCTTTCTCTCTCTCTCGTTCACTCTCCTAGAAATGCATGCACCCTATTGAAAAAAAACTCTAAAAAAAAAAAAGAAATGAAAGTTCATGATCTGTGATTGGCATCTCCCATTTCTCCAACCCCCCAAATTCTCCTTATGTCATTCCCTTCTTCCAAGTGTCAACGCCTTTCCACTGTCTGCCTTCTTGTGTTCTCTCTCCAGAGGCCTCAGGCATATATTCATTCTTTTCTTAGCATTTATAATTGTTAGACACAAGAGAGTTAGTCCAATAGGCCCTTACTCAGCTATATCAGATGTGAGTCCAACAAATATTTCTCTCTCTGCCTTCAGAGCACCTAGAAAAATTGTTTCCTATTCCTCTAGCAACATATGAGATGTAAGTAAAATGTTCCATCAACTTGGGTCCCAAATACATTTAAAATGTATTGTGAGCAATAAACCATCTCTAGTTTATGCAGCTGAGATCTTATGATTCATTATCTTCACATAACTTAACCTCCCCTGACTGATAGAAACCTCGCTTTGTTCGCATTTATATTAGTTCCTATTGCTGCTATTAACAGCATGCCACCCATTTAGTAGGTTAAAATCATATGGGCTGGACCAGCTGGGTGGCAAGGTGGTTAAGATGGCTGGATCCCACGTGGCCGACTGTGTGTTTCAAGTAGGACTTGATAGCTTAAGGAACAGCTCAGGTGTGTGCATTCCCAAAACCTGGAGAGAAGGGATGGCAGCATCGCCATTCCCTCTGGGGGATGAGTTCTCACTTTCTCTCTCAAAAAAAAAGAAAAAGAAGAAAGAAATAAAGAAAAGGAAGGAAGGAAGGGTGGAAAGAAAGAAGAAAGAAAAGAAAAAGGAAAGAAAAGAAAGAAAGAGAAAAGAAAAAGAAAAGGGAAAACATCCTTAAATCAGTCATATCTAGAACATCGTTTTTACTCTGTAAGGTAACTATTCAGGGATTGAGGACTGAGATGTTAACATCTTTGGGAAGCTGTTTCTCAGCCCACCCCAGCATTTGTCACTGCTATCTACATAGTAACAAAGATATGGGTGGTGCTTAAAAAACGTCTATCAATTAGTTAAATCTTCACTTAAATGGTGGTCTGATGACCATTCGTTTTAGCATCACAGGGGAGCTTATTAAAATGTAAAACTTTGGCCCACTCCAAACATTCTCAATCAAAATCTGCATTTTAACAAGATCCCCAGCTGATTCTTATGCACAGTAAACGATGAGAGTACTGGATTAAATGATCTAATCTTGATAGTTAAAATCACAATAGCTAAAATATACTGAGCACTGTACCAGCTGCTTCTCCTGCCTCCACTTCACCTCCCCTGACCCTCCTGTAATTCCAGCCCCAGCTGAACACACTGGGAACATTTGGGGGGGGGGCGGGGGGGTGCAAATTTCAGGTGGACTCCTCCAATGCATGCTCTCTGCCGCAGGCCTCCTCCAAAGTTGTCCAGGCCTGGAAAGGCAGGGGGAAATACTCCGGGGCAACCCTTTCCTAATGACAATCTGGTGCTGGGGGACAAATCTCTCTTCTTCCTATTCTTGGGACAGTCAAGGATTTTCTGTCTCTTTGTTTTTGTTTTGCTTTTTTTAAAAAAAAAAATTTTTTTTAAAGCTATTCAGGGCATGTATGCTTACCAGAGAGAGAGAGAAAGTGACAAGTCGGTACCCTGCCATGGTGGGGATAGCTACCTATCATCTGTCTTTCATTCTCCTGTTGGGATTTTGGGCATGTACACACACATCCCTGGCATGGCGTGTTTCCAAGCCGCCATGTCCCAGAGAAGAATCATGCAGTCAGCCACATGGGATCCAGCCACCTTCACTATCACACCACCAGCTGGTTTGATGTGGACAATTTTATTCTATGGAGAGATTTATTTGTTTATTGATTGATTGATTGATTGATTGATTGCTATAGTGTGTGTGCACTTGCCAGAGAGAGACAGAAAGCGAGAAATCACTCCCCAGGGGGGGGATGGCCACACTGCAATCCCTTCTCCTCCATTCCCCTCTCGGGTTTTTGGGCATACACACACACACACACACACACACACACGCCGGCATGAGTTTAAGCCACCGGGTCCAGGACTTGAACCACAGTCAACTACAGGGGAGTCCAACAACATAGCCATTATGCCAACTGCTGGGTCCGCCCGGAGTGAGTCTTAAGCCACAGGGTCTAGGACTCAAACCATGGTCAACTATGTGGGACTCCAGTGACGTAACCATTACACCATCTGCTAGTCCCCAGAGCGAGACAATTTGAAGAAGCAGGCACCTCAGTAAGGTTTTTCTATTGGCTCTTCCTCCTTACCTCTCTTCCTGCTTCCCCACTCTTGCTTCCTGGGACCACCTCCCAAATAAACTATTTGCTCCCAAGTCCTTGTCTCCAGTTGGTTTCCAGGATAATCAGAACTAAAGCAGTGCTTATGAAGTACCAAGCACTCTACCATGAGTTTTCTATGACCTGTCTCATTTCATACTCACAGCAATCCATAAATATACTTACCTTATTATTTTTCATCTTTTAAGTTCTTTTTTTTTTCATTGCCAGAGTACATGTTAGGGTTTAGAGTAAGACTCAGGAGGCACCCTCTCAAGAGAAAAAGGAAGGTTTATGAGAGAAAGGGTGTCTAAGGGGCTGAAGTTGGAAGTGCTTCAGCCACCCTACCAAGGAGACTTGATATAATTACATGGGAGGGTGGAGAGGTAGGGTCACAAAAATGGCCGGTTTTTGATTAGCTTACTTGCCACTGTGACCTTCCTGGCCCTTCTATGAGTATTGCGGCCTGTAAGGCAGGACTCTAGCCGTAGGATTCTAGTCAAAGTTCTCTGCCACCATCTCCTTATTTTCTGATGGAAACTTACCTAAAGGCCATTCAGATGCCAATCTAACAGTACATGCACCCGCCAGAGAGAGACAGAGAAAGCACCTCCCTCAATGAGGTGTGGTCACACCATAATCCCTTCTCCTTTATTTCTCCGTTCTGTTAGGTTTTGGGGCATGTGCTCAGCATACTTTCCAGGCCACCAGGTTCAGGACTCAAACTGCGGCATCTGGGACTCTAACCAGTTGGCCAACTAGTTGGTCATGTGGGATCCAGTTCACTTAACCACTAGGCCATGGGCTGGCCGCAGATGAAGAAACTTTACTTATCTATTTATTTTGCTGTTAGGCAAGTAAGCTTGCCAGAGAGAGACAGAGACAGGGAAGGGAAAGTGGGAAATCACACCCCAGGGGCAATAACCATGCTGCAATCCATTCTCCTGGGATTTGGGGCAGATATGCATAAGTGCCTGGCCTGTTTTTCAAGCCTCAAGGTCCAGGACTCAACTGCACGGTCAGCCATGTGGGATCTAGCCACCTTAATCACTATGCCACCAGCTGGCCCCAGGAACCTTTAAAAGAGATTAAGTAATTTGCCCAACTTCATAGAATTAATGAGTGGCAGAACACGAATGCTAGACTCCAGGCAGCTTGACCCCGGAACTCATGTACTTATTCAGTACACAACAAGCATTCCCTCCCCAGCCCTTAATGAGAGTGCATTTGTATAGTATTTTTCAGATTAAAATTGAAAAGAATCTTCTAGACCACTGGCAGACTAAAAGGAGAAACAGACCAGAACTCCTAGTAACAATAAAAACTAGACTTAAGCATAAAGGAAGTCCGTCTCTGATGGCCATTATAAAAGGGAAGGCGAAGAGAACAGGACTGAGGCACACTGCAGAGGGCAGGCCGGCTGCCCATACAGCACCCATATCCTCCTTCTTCACAACAAAATCCCAATTCCATGCCTTGCTCATGTGACTTAGGAGAAGGAGCTCTACCTCCAGATCCTGAAGTACAATCCCACCGGTTCCAGCGCTTCTCAATAGGGCACTATTGACATTTTCAGTAGGACAATTTTTCATTTTGTCAGACAGTCCTGAATATTGCAGGAGCTTTAGCATTTTAAAAAATTTTGCTGTAGGCACATGCACTTGACAGAGAGAGCAAGAGATGTCAGAAAGCACCCCACAGTGGGGAATGGCCACATTGCAATCCCTTCTCCTCCATTCTCTTCTTGGGATTTTGGGCACACATGCACATACGCACACATACCCAGTGTGTTGTTTAAGCTTCTGGGACTTGAACTGCACAGTCAGCCATGTGGGATTCAGCAGCCCCAACCACCATGCCACTGGCTGGCCCAGAGTTTTAGCATTTCTACATGCCGCACAATCCCCAGTCCACCCAAGGCCAGTTCCTCTGTGACAAAAACTTCCTCGTACATTTTTCAAATCTCCCTAAGGAATGTTGCCCCTTTTTGTTAAATCACTACAACTCTAAACCAATTTTTGCAAAAGTATTCCTTTTTGGAATTGCTTTTGCTATTAGTCCGGAGATGTGACCTAGGTTGGCCTGATAGGGCTGAAGGGAGCGGCTTATATAAACCATGGGCATCTTGTTCTTTGTCATGATGGACATGAACAAAGAAGCAAATAGCACCGATTGCCCCTGGTAGGCATGTTCAGTCATGAGAGGAAGTTAGCCCCAGGATGAAATTGATGCTGGGACTTAGGGTGGAAAGAGAAAGAATGAGGATGAAGTTGATGCCAAAAATAGCAGAGTGGAAAGATTAAAAAAAAAAAAAATACACCTTACTGGGCCAGCAGGTTGAGTGGAGGTTAAGGTGTTGGTCCCACATGGCTGACTGCACGGTTTGAGTCCAAGACCTAGTAACTTGAAAATCATGCCAGGTTCATGTGCATACGTGCCCAAAATCCCTGGAGGAGAAGGGATTGCCATTGGCCATCCTCCAAGGGGTGATATTTTACTTTCTCTTTCTCTCTCTCTGATGAGCACACACATCCTACAGCAAAACTAAAACAACAACAAGATCTTTCTTTGTTATTTGGTCATGTTTACTACAGTTTGTTTATGAAATTAGTTTGTAAATAAAATACAGAATATTTAAAAATAAATAAATAAATAAAACCCTATGGTGCCAGATGGTGATATAGCGTTAAAACCTGATGGCTTGTGAGGCAGACCCACATGGGAAGGTTCTGGGTTTGTGTCCAGAATCTCCCTGAACACATCAGGCCCCAAGATGCCCATAATTCGGGGCTGGCTGGGGGGTGCGTCAGAGTCAAGACCCTGTTGGGAGGTGCTATCACTCTGTCTCACTCTTTCGCACTCATAGAATAAATAAATAACCCTTAAAAAAAGAAAAAAAAAAGAATGTTTTTCTATGCTCATACTATGTCTGGAGTCCTTTGTGTCAGGAGTTTCTGCTACATGATGCTGCCTCTACTGCACAAGTATACTGAACGCCGTCGTAAGTAGCCAGAGCACTTTGGTGCAAGCCAAATGCACGGGCATGTCCTCGCCCGTCATACCCATCTCCACTGCAGGACTTAGTGTCCGGAGTAGGGGAGGTAACCTGTGTGATCCACCCTGCTCCCACACATACATGAGGTGACATCCGGAGATGCCACAGTGTGCTTCTACTTGACTAACTGCACCGGAAGGACTCACTTTGAGCCTCAGTTTACTCGTATGCAGGGGTACTATAACATGGTGCTTAAGAATGTGACCTCTGGGCAGCCCCATAGTCCAGTCTTCTTCTTTCTTTCTTTTCTTTTCTTTTTTTTTAATTTGACCAGAGATAGAGAGAGAAAGGGAAAGTGAGAAAGCAAGCCGGCAGGTCCTGGACTTAAACCACAGTCCACCATGCGGGGAGTCTAACTCCTTACCATGCCATCAGCCTGCCTCCCATCATCTAGTCTTTAAGGGTACCAGGTCCCACATGAATGACCAAAATTCAAACTGCAGCCCCAGTGACTTGAAAAATATGCTGGGTGTGCACGCACACACACACACACACACACACATACACGTGTATGTGTGTCTCTGCATATAGATCCCAAATTCCTCCCTCCCTCTCTCTCTTTCCTTTTCCAGCAAGTGCACATGCCCTCTGGTAATTAAACAGGGAGGGGGAGGCAAAAGAATTATGAGCCTCAGACTCAGAGTTCTGAGTTCCAAATCCTAGCTTTGCCACTGTGTGAGCTTGGATTTGGCACTTACCCTCTCTGTATCTTAATTCCCCTATCTTATTCCCCTATCAGGACTGCCAAGACCAACCACATAGAGAGTATTTTGGTCTTCCTGGCTAAACAAACAAACAAACAAAAACAACAAAAAAAAAACCCACCTGTAACTGTTTATTCTGTTTACCTGATATTCAGCAAAAGCTACTAAGAGCTTATTATCTGCAGGCACTATTTTAGCCACTAAGGATACATCAGTGTGGGACCGGCGGGTGGCATGGTAGTTAAGGTGCTAGAGTCCCATGTAGGTGACTGCAGTTCAAGCCCCAGACCTAGTGGCTTGCTTTCTCACTCTCTCCCTACCCCATCTCTCTCTGGTCAAATTAAAAATAATAACAAATAAAATTTTAAAAATTATTTTATAAAAGAATACACCAGTGAACAAAGCAGCTTATTTCTAACAAGAAGAGAAAGACAATCTGATAAGTAAACTAGGTAGCATGTTGAATTATGATACATACTATGGCAGAAAAATGTAGAAAAGGGCAAGGAGAATTGGGAAGACTGCAAGGTTTTCAACCACAAATAGGATGGCCAGGGTAGCCCTCTCTTAGAAGACATTTGAGAAGGTGAGGAAGTGAGCCACACAGAGATCTTAGAAAAGAGGTTCCAAGTAGAACCCTCTTCCTTCCAGTTCGATGGAAGCGCTATTGTGAATGCGTTTAAGGCAGAAGTGTGGCTGGTTATGCCCAGATGAGCAAGGTGGGCCGTGTGCTGGAGGGGACTGAGGACTGGAGATGCAGTAGGAGAGATCAGAAAGCCTCCGTGTGGGCAGAACGGTGTAGGGGCGTGTCCTCGTTGTGAGGTTCAGCAATTACTCTAAGTGAAATGGGAGTCACCATGGTGTTTTGAGCAGAGAAGTGACGTGACCTGACAGGTATTTTAAGAATAGCATTCCAGCAAGTCGGCAAGGATGGAAGCAGGGAGACCAGCGAGGAGCCTGCTGTGGTTATCAAGGCAACAGATGAAGGTGGGAGCAGTGAATGTAACGAGAAGGATCAGGTTCTGGAGACATGCAGAAAATACAACTAACAGAAGTTCCTGATGGATCAGCTGTGCGGTATAGCATAAAGAAAGAGATCAAGGATAATGCATCGGCTTCTGGCCTGAGCAACCAGAAGCACAGGAATGTCTTTATCTAAGATGGGGATGGCTGTGAATAGAGCCATTTTAAGTGGGAATAATTGGCAGTTCTTTTCTTTTCTTTTAGGTTTACTATAGGGCACATATGCTCACCAGAAGGAGACAGACAGAGAGAGGGAGGGAAAGTGAGAAATCACCCCCCAGGAGGGATGGCCATGCCACAATCCCTTCTCCTCCATTTTCCTCTCAAGGCTCTAGGTTCGAGCATGCACACATCCAGAGTGTTTTTCAAGCAGCCACATCTGGGACTTGAACCACACAGTCAAGTCATGTGGAATCCAGCCTTCTTAACCTCCATGCTTCCTGCTGGCCTGTCAATTCTTTTTCTTTTTTTTTTTTTCTTTTTAGGTTTTTGCCATATTGCACATGTATTTGTCAGAGAGAGAGAGACAGAGAAAGGCAGAGAGTAAAAGTGAGAAATTACCTAGGGGGATGACCACACTGCGATCCCTTCCCCTCTACTCTCCTGGGATTTGGGGCACGCACACACGTACCCAGTATGAATTTCAGGCTGCCAAGTCTGGGACTTTCACACTCTCAGCTACCTGGGCCAAGAGCACCTGTTGGCCCCTGCCATATTTTTAAAGTTTATCCCCTCTGAGAGAAAGATACAGAGACAGAGTCAGAGAGATAGACACCCCCAATGGAGTCATTACACCCTTATTCACCCCCAGCCTTAGTGGGCCAGGATCATGGGTACATACATGCATGCCTGGCATGAAAAGGGAGATCTCAGGACATGAACCTGAGACCTCACATGACTTCAGCATCATGGAGCATTGCGTTACTATTGTGCCACTGTGGCCAGCTTCAATTTTTTTTTAAATTTTCTATAGGGCATGTGTACTCACCAGAGAGAGACAGAGAGAGAGAGAGAGAGAGAGAGGAAGAGAAAGAAGGTGAGAAAGCAAGCTGCCAGGTCCAGGACTTGAACTATGGTCGGCCGTGTGGAAGTCTAGTGCCTTAACCACCATACCACCTGCTGGCCGGCTAGCCTCATTTTGACATGTTAAGTTTGAGATGTCCATTATATTTTCAAGTGGAGATGATGAATAGATGGTTGGAGAGTCGAGTATGGAGTTCAAGAGAGAGGTCTAGATCGAACATAAAAATTGGGAAGTCACTGGTATATAGAACATACTAAAGTCTTGAGGCTGCATGGCCTCACCAAGTGAGTGAGCATAGGTGTAGAACAGGGCCCAGGCCAGAGCTCCAGCCCAACACAACTTGAAGGGAGCCAGGAGAAGCATTAAACCAGAAAAGGGAACTGAGAAGGGATTTGTCTTTTCCCTTTTTCCTGCTGGCTACTAGCATACCACAATCTTCTGTTTTTCTCTTACTTCACTGTCCACTCCTTAGCCCGTGTTCCAGTTCATTCTATCGTTAATAGCAGAAAATACCTGCAGCTGGGTGATTTCTAGAAATGAACGTTTGTTCAGCTCATGGCCTCGAGTCCATGGTCCAGGGGTCACGTCTGGTGGGTTTTCCTGTTGGTGGTATCCCTAGGCTAATCAGGGTGTCATACAGTAAAAGAACAAGCATATGTGCCTCCGTGTGTTCCTGCACGTGTGTGTATGTGTGTGTGTGTCTTTCCTTATAAAACCATCAGAGGTCAATCATGGTGGTTGACTAGGTTAATCACCTAGTCACTCCAAAAGGTCCCACCTTTTGGCACCATGGAGGTATTAAGTTTCCTCTTAGTATTTTTATAATACAACTAAGCTCCACCCCATGAATTTTAGGGAGACACTCAAACCACAGCTGGGAGGTGGATGAAGTGAAATCACCACCCAGTAGATTTGGGCAGTTATTGGAGAACATTTGTGATCCCCTCAGGAGTTTTGGCCAGGAACTAGGGTGTAAATCTGACTGGCCTAGGTCAAGAGAGGCTAGAACGGCACGCATACACAGACAGGGCATACAGAGAATTCTGAAATGTTCTTAGAGAAAGAGAAAAATGGTAAATGGAGTAATATTGTAAGGAATAGGGCCACAAGGACACATACAAAAACAGAGAGTATACATGTTTTTGTTGTGAAGTGAATGATTTAGAAGGGGGGCAGGACCA
>NW_006159849.1:8578383-8585424 GCF_000334495.1 Tupaia belangeri chinensis | reverse complement strand
AAGGATACATCAGGGTGGGACCGGCGGGTGGCATGGTAGTTAAGGTGCTAGAGTCCCATGTAGGTGACTGCAGTTCAAGCCCCAGACCTAGTGGCTTGCTTTCTCACTCTCTCCCTACCCCATCTCTCTCTGGTCAAATTAAAAATAATAACAAATAAAATTTTAAAAATTATTTTATAAAAGAATACACCAGTGAACAAAGCAGCTTATTTCTAACAAGAAGAGAAAGACAATCTGATAAGTAAACTAGGTAGCATGTTGAATTATGATACATACTATGGCAGAAAAATGTAGAAAAGGGCAAGGAGAATTGGGAAGACTGCAAGGTTTTCAACCACAAATAGGATGGCCAGGGTAGCCCTCTCTTAGAAGACATTTGAGAAGGTGAGGAAGTGAGCCACACAGAGATCTTAGAAAAGAGGTTCCAAGTAGAACCCTCTTCCTTCCAGTTCGATGGAAGCGCTATTGTGAATGCGTTTAAGGCAGAAGTGTGGCTGGTTATGCCCAGATGAGCAAGGTGGGCCGTGTGCTGGAGGGGACTGAGGACTGGAGATGCAGTAGGAGAGATCAGAAAGCCTCCGTGTGGGCAGAACGGTGTAGGGGCGTGTCCTCGTTGTGAGGTTCAGCAATTACTCTAAGTGAAATGGGAGTCACCATGGTGTTTTGAGCAGAGAAGTGACGTGACCTGACAGGTATTTTAAGAATAGCATTCCAGCAAGTCGGCAAGGATGGAAGCAGGGAGACCAGCGAGGAGCCTGCTGTGGTTATCAAGGCAACAGATGAAGGTGGGAGCAGTGAATGTAACGAGAAGGATCAGGTTCTGGAGACATGCAGAAAATACAACTAACAGAAGTTCCTGATGGATCAGCTGTGCGGTATAGCATAAAGAAAGAGATCAAGGATAATGCATCGGCTTCTGGCCTGAGCAACCAGAAGCACAGGAATGTCTTTATCTAAGATGGGGATGGCTGTGAATAGAGCCATTTTAAGTGGGAATAATTGGCAGTTCTTTTCTTTTCTTTTAGGTTTACTATAGGGCACATATGCTCACCAGAAGGAGACAGACAGAGAGAGGGAGGGAAAGTGAGAAATCACCCCCCAGGAGGGATGGCCATGCCACAATCCCTTCTCCTCCATTTTCCTCTCAAGGCTCTAGGTTCGAGCATGCACACATCCAGAGTGTTTTTCAAGCAGCCACATCTGGGACTTGAACCACACAGTCAAGTCATGTGGAATCCAGCCTTCTTAACCTCCATGCTTCCTGCTGGCCTGTCAATTCTTTTTCTTTTTTTTTTTTTCTTTTTAGGTTTTTGCCATATTGCACATGTATTTGTCAGAGAGAGAGAGACAGAGAAAGGCAGAGAGTAAAAGTGAGAAATTACCTAGGGGGATGACCACACTGCGATCCCTTCCCCTCTACTCTCCTGGGATTTGGGGCACGCACACACGTACCCAGTATGAATTTCAGGCTGCCAAGTCTGGGACTTTCACACTCTCAGCTACCTGGGCCAAGAGCACCTGTTGGCCCCTGCCATATTTTTAAAGTTTATCCCCTCTGAGAGAAAGATACAGAGACAGAGTCAGAGAGATAGACACCCCCAATGGAGTCATTACACCCTTATTCACCCCCAGCCTTAGTGGGCCAGGATCATGGGTACATACATGCATGCCTGGCATGAAAAGGGAGATCTCAGGACATGAACCTGAGACCTCACATGACTTCAGCATCATGGAGCATTGCGTTACTATTGTGCCACTGTGGCCAGCTTCAATTTTTTTTTAAATTTTCTATAGGGCATGTGTACTCACCAGAGAGAGACAGAGAGAGAGAGAGAGAGAGAGAGGAAGAGAAAGAAGGTGAGAAAGCAAGCTGCCAGGTCCAGGACTTGAACTATGGTCGGCCGTGTGGAAGTCTAGTGCCTTAACCACCATACCACCTGCTGGCCGGCTAGCCTCATTTTGACATGTTAAGTTTGAGATGTCCATTATATTTTCAAGTGGAGATGATGAATAGATGGTTGGAGAGTCGAGTATGGAGTTCAAGAGAGAGGTCTAGATCGAACATAAAAATTGGGAAGTCACTGGTATATAGAACATACTAAAGTCTTGAGGCTGCATGGCCTCACCAAGTGAGTGAGCATAGGTGTAGAACAGGGCCCAGGCCAGAGCTCCAGCCCAACACAACTTGAAGGGAGCCAGGAGAAGCATTAAACCAGAAAAGGGAACTGAGAAGGGATTTGTCTTTTCCCTTTTTCCTGCTGGCTACTAGCATACCACAATCTTCTGTTTTTCTCTTACTTCACTGTCCACTCCTTAGCCCGTGTTCCAGTTCATTCTATCGTTAATAGCAGAAAATACCTGCAGCTGGGTGATTTCTAGAAATGAACGTTTGTTCAGCTCATGGCCTCGAGTCCATGGTCCAGGGGTCACGTCTGGTGGGTTTTCCTGTTGGTGGTATCCCTAGGCTAATCAGGGTGTCATACAGTAAAAGAACAAGCATATGTGCCTCCGTGTGTTCCTGCACGTGTGTGTATGTGTGTGTGTGTCTTTCCTTATAAAACCATCAGAGGTCAATCATGGTGGTTGACTAGGTTAATCACCTAGTCACTCCAAAAGGTCCCACCTTTTGGCACCATGGAGGTATTAAGTTTCCTCTTAGTATTTTTATAATACAACTAAGCTCCACCCCATGAATTTTAGGGAGACACTCAAACCACAGCTGGGAGGTGGATGAAGTGAAATCACCACCCAGTAGATTTGGGCAGTTATTGGAGAACATTTGTGATCCCCTCAGGAGTTTTGGCCAGGAACTAGGGTGTAAATCTGACTGGCCTAGGTCAAGAGAGGCTAGAACGGCACGCATACACAGACAGGGCATACAGAGAATTCTGAAATGTTCTTAGAGAAAGAGAAAAATGGTAAATGGAGTAATATTGTAAGGAATAGGGCCACAAGGACACATACAAAAACAGAGAGTATACATGTTTTTGTTGTGAAGTGAATGATTTAGAAGGGGGGCAGGACCAGCAAGTGGTGTGGCGGTTAAGGTGGTTGGGTCCCACATGGCTGACTGTGCTTTTCGATTTCTGGACTGCCAGCTTGAAAATCATGCCAGGAGTGTGTGTGTATGAGTGACCGAAATCTCTAGAAGGGAATGGAGACAGAATTGCGGTACGGCCATCCCCTCTTGTCAGGGTGGGAGGGATGCTTTCTCATTTCCCTCTCTCTCTCCAACAAGCATACGTGCCTTAGCAAAACCACATTTTAAAAAAAGGGCACAAGTTAACTGATGAGCGGGAGTGTGGGGAGCCAATGTCAGAAGCAGTCATTAAGGAGTCGAGAGGGGAAGAGACCCTAGTACCCAGTGCCTTCCATAGGAGGAGAGATGGTATAGCCATGCGACAGGAGGAACGGCAGAGTCTCAGTGGAGGAGCTGGTAGGATGGGAGATGTGCTGGTGGGAGGATGAGGTAGTTCTTGTCAAATTGCTTTTATTTTCTCAGTGAAATAAACAAGGTTCTCAGGAGGGATGTTGGGTGTTTGAGGAGGGAAGGTGCAACATAGTCATTTCAGAGTGTGGGAAAGTAAACTGACTAGGGAAATGCACACGGGCAGGGTTGAGAGCCCAGCAGAGATTTGCTAGCATAAATTTAGAGTGATAACTGTTAGTCCTGTTGTTTTTGTCCAGCACATTCACACAGACAGAATCAGGGTTTTGCCAGGTGTTCCTGGGAATGAGAGAGTGGGGGTATGCATACAGGAATGAAAAAGTGACAGATCACAAAACGTAGGTTCCGTAGGAGGGAGTAGGCATATAAAGACAATAATAATCAGTGAAAAGTGGTTTGGAGCTCAAAATAGGGCCAAAGAATTATTCAGATGAGGTTATTAGAGCAAATAAGCTGGAAGAGACAGAGGTGTTGCTCCGGATGTAGGCTGCCTGGAATGAAGAGGTCAAAGGTGGTGCTGCTATTTGGTGATGAAAAGGTCCAGGGTGCCCACATCACTGTAGAGTGGAGGACAAACCGTTGTAGTTCAAGTTCCAGGGTTTCAGATGGGTCATTCATCTACAGGGATGCTAAATGCACTGGGTGTTAACAGGAGTTCGGTGGGGGTGGGGGACTGAGTCAGGTGCTAGAATCATCTGTCTGGGGAATGAGGGGGAGTACACAAGAGCCTGCAGATGACAGCAAAGGGAGGGGGTGGTTGGGTCTGATGGCAGGTACTTCAAAGCAGCTAGGGGATTTAAAGCAGGAGAGGGAGGGCAGAAAGGGTCTAACTCAGGGAATAATTCTGCAAGGGGGTTGGTTCTGCACTTCACTCTAGTATCTCAGTAAGCTTCCTTCCTTCTCTTGGTGGAGAAGAGGCCATCCAGGGTAAAGGATTTATTCAGGGCTGAGGGGTCAGAAGGAAAGCAGGGAACAGTTGGGACTTTGATTCCCTCCTCTCTGCCACCAAATACCAAGGCAGTGTTTTTGGATATTTAAAAGAACATTTAAATGCCCTTGTTTGTTTCTGCCTCTGTGCAACATTTGTACTGCAGAAGGACAGGGAGCTGGTAACCATGGCAGTGGAGCAGAGGGTGGTGGTGAAGAGGTGGTTTTTAAATGGGGTGGATTTCAGGCAGGCGGCACCCAGAGCTGGAGCCCCTCTGGCCTCCCTGCAGTTCTTTGTTGGTTGAGCTTACTTAGGGAGAGAGGCTGAATTCTTCCCTGCTAGGAAGCAAGCTCTGCAAAGGAAGGTTTTACCAGTCTCCATAAGGACAGGGTGTGTCCCTAGGAGCAGGTTTCGAGGTCTGCCAAGAGCCCTGGTCAGCAGGGAACTTGGGGCACCCTGTCATGAACAGGACAGTCTGTGACTGTAAGCACTCTGCAGCATCCTGGATGCCCAGTCCTTCCACGCTGTCAGCTGTCTCACCACCCCTCCCTGGACAGGTGGCCACTCATGAGGGTGGCCCAGAATCCCGGCCAAAAAGGCAGCCAGGCAGGGCCCTCACAGGAAGGTGTCTGGTTGGGGAGCGGGAGGATATGTAGAGGAGGGGAGAAAGGGAAGCTGCCATCTCCTCCGCAGTCCTGAGTGGGGGGCCCCAAGAGACTTTCCTTCCGGGACAAAGAAGTGCCCCCAAGTGACTCAAGGCAAGGGAGGGCAGGGCAGGACAGGGCAAACCCGGGGCACAGCTCGGGTCCAGGGAAGTCCCATGACTGCAGTGTTTTGCCGCAGGTTTCCCAGCTGCTCCGGGCGGGAGGCGGCGCGGGGTGAGGGGCAGAGAGGAGGGAGGGGAAGAGGAGGAGGGAAGTAAACAGGAGACCACGGAGAGAGCCAGTTCCCTGCGTTCAGAGAACACCAGCCGCCTCCGGTCCCCGGTGGGTGGCTGTATGTGTGGAAATGAAACTGGGAGGAGGGGCGAGGGAAGAGCGAGCACGCACTTCTCTGCTGTCATCTACCCACCTCGCTCTTCCCGACCCTCCAGCCCACTCCTCACTGGGGCGGGGGGCAGAGGGGGTAAGGAGATGGTTCGCCCAGCGCGCACCCCCAAGCACCAGCAGCTGGTACAGCTGTCGGTGAATCAGACACTGTCTAAGCAGCTTGTCACCTGCGCTCAGGAGGGGAACAGAGGGCAGCCCTGGGACTTGGGATGGGGGAGGTTGGGTGAGTGGGACATCCAGTACCGGCTTGGGTGTGGGGTGACGCCGGGAGCTGAGAAACAGGGGTATCTACCTCCCAGCACCTACACATATCTCAGACCCTCTTTGCCGGGACACGGGTAAAGGGACTGGGACGGGAGCGCCACCGAGGGGGAACTGGAAGCAGAGAAGGGGGTCACAGTGGGGTAGGGATGTACTGCGGCGACCGGCGCTGGGGTGCAGGGCAGGCGGGGCGGTGGAGCAGGCTGCTGCCCGCCGCCTGCCCGCGCGGGGTTATGCGAGGTAACCGCGAGCGCGGAGGAGGAGGGAGGCGGCGGGGGCCGCGGGCCGGGGTGTCTGGCGCTCGTTGGACAAAGAGATGATGAAACGTGAGCGCTATATTTACCAAGGGGGTGGAGACGGGGCAGGGGGGGGAGGTAAAAAGGACACACTGTTCCACAACAACCACAGGAAACACAGCCCATCTGACTCACCGGGAGGGCTGCGCCGACCCCTCACAGGTTTAGCCTGGAGGTAGGCGCCAGGCTGGAGCGCGCGGGTGCTCTCCGGACCGGACCGACCCTGGGCGCTACTGCTGGGCGTGGGTTGACTTAGAAATAAAGTCACATTCGATCTGAAGGATGCGTGCGTGCGTATGTGTGGCTTTCGTGGGGTAGGGGAAAGCACGAATGACAGAAATGTTTCCTAACCCCATGGCCCGGCCATCGCGGGAGAGATGTGCTGCAAACTCTGCGAGCACGATTCCTGCAAAGTCATCTCCACCAGCACAGCCCGGCCGGCCCGCCCCGCCCAGCTCTGGGACAGCAGCACCCGCCTCCTCCGCTCCCCGCCCCCCCACCCCCGCGCCCTGCTCGTGGCGCTCAGAGTTGGGGTGCGGTGCGGTGCCGGCTATGTTTAGAAGCTGATGTCATCTCGACACCCTACTCTGCAGTGTTCCCTAAGGGGCCGCAGGACAGCTTTTCCTCCTCTTCGCAGGTGTGGGGGATGGAAGGCGGCCTGCCCTCTCCCCTGCACACACCCCACATCCATCTTACCAGGGAGCTTTAAAAAAAAAAAGAACAACCCCGCTAGTTATGAAACAGGGTGGTGGGGGCGGTGCGCGTACGCAGAGGACTCAGATCAAGGGTTTAGGCCTCTAAGGGCCAAAAATCGGCCTCCGCCCACTTTCACCCTCTCCTCCTCCCGTCCGGGTGGGGGCTAATTTCAAGGTTAGCTCACGTGGGCGCGGGCGCCCGGAGCTCCTTGCACGAGTTTGGGGCGGGTTCCTCATCCCCCAATCTAGGGCAGTTTGTTCAACTGCAGTAAAGGGAGCTTGATGTTCCAGCAGGGAAGGGATTTCTGAGAACTGGGACTGTCCTCAGATGAACTCGCCTCCACTGGCTGCGGCGGCGGCGGCC
>NW_006159849.1:8577695-8578315 GCF_000334495.1 Tupaia belangeri chinensis | reverse complement strand
CAACGCCCGCCAGTCTGCGGCCTGAGCCGAGCGCCCGCCCCCGAGCGCGGGTGATTCACCGAGCGCCGCGCGGGGCTGTTCCGAACGCGGGGGGCTGCGAGCTAAACTTATCCTCCTGCATATGCATGAACGGGTGGCCTTTCTGCTCTGCAAAGGAGAGGGCTGGAATTTTGCGGAAGGCTGCTAAGTGGGGCGGAAGCAAAGTAGGGCGTCGTGCAAGTTTTTCGCGCCTGCAGGAGCTCCCCTCCCCCTCCCGCCCCAGGATGTAAACTGTCATTATGGCCACGGGCATTTCACCAGATCTAGCATTACCTGATTGTATTCCAAATCCAGAAACATAGCCAGGGTCGGAAGCCCGATCCCTTCAGCCCCGCCTCTCACCTCTTGGAGTTCGCCACCTTCCCTGTCTTGCCGTCACTAAAATGAACACTGCTTTCCCCCCAATATGTCTCTATGGTGCCTAGATGGGGTAGCTGAAGCTGGCGGGCCTGAGCCCTGAAAGGGAGAAGTCTGGATCCAGCCCAGACTGAGGTCCAACACGTGATCCTCTACCCCCAGCGGGCCATCTGTTCTCCTCCTTCCTTCCCGCCTGGAGGCTGGCAGCTCTGCCCAGCACAGTC
>NW_006159849.1:8572079-8577664 GCF_000334495.1 Tupaia belangeri chinensis | reverse complement strand
GAAAGAGTGAGAAAAGACAAAACTGGCAGAACCCAATACCTACAGAGTGCGATTGTTCCCTAAACTTCCCTGGGCCTTGGGCAGGGATGGGCCAGGCAATCTGTATTTTTAATCCAGTGCCAGGTGACTAGTTCCACAGGCGAGGTAGGGAAACCCTGCCAAGGTTCTCCAGGGAAGGGGCCTAGGAGTCTGCCCTGCTTTCGCCAGGAAATACCTTATTTTGGCTCCGGTGGAAAATTTACCTAGGAAAGGAGTAGATTCTTGGAGCCTCCAGGCTGCAACCTACAAACCAGCTTCAGGAAAAGAGAAGCCACACCATGAAATTGAGGAAGAAGGGGTTTTGAACAAATTTCTATTTGTGACTACTATGCCATTAAATATCGATTGAAAGTATCACTGACCTTCATTGCTATAGAGAGCAGGGCCTGTAGATGCAAAGCAGATGAGGGAGTATTTAAAGGACACAACTCTTGCCCTGTTTTTTTCCCCTAGGATTCATGTGTATCTGGAGTTTGGGAGGAACCATGGGGATGAATAACTCTAATCTTATCACATCAGAGATAACGAACTTGCTAGAAGTTACCTGAGTTCACAAAGTTCATCTTGGGCCCAGGAGGCCATTTTCCCACAGTCTAACACTTGCTGAAACTCAGGGTAAGGCACTACCACTTACTGGAGTTGAAAACCATACTAATTATTTTAGGATGGACCGAAAACAAGGCTTATATGTTCTGGCAACAGGCCCTTCAGCCATTGTTTTGAGAACTTGGGCAAGATAGCAAAGACAGAGAGAGAACCCAGAGAGAAAAAACATATAAACTAGAAGCACAGCCTTTGAAATGTCATACTTCTCCCTGTTGGTTCGTGTGGATTTGGAATGTGAATTTACAAAGACTAACATGAGGAAAGCAGGCCTCTTAAGTTTATGGGGCATAATATATACTTTACTAGTAAATTATTCATTGTAATTAGGAATGATTCATATTAATTTGGGATAACTTATTTTGCCAAAATTTAATTGGGACAACCACATGCTGGCAAAACAGCGTAAATTGGTTTTAATCATAAAACAATTATAATACAACATCCCAACACCACAAGGAACTGTTGTGGAAAATACCACCCCCCAATCCTGATGTAGGAATTATTACTTGCTGTGATTTATGTTACTCTCTATATACTTGTTTTTAACATAGAAACCTCACAGGATCTCTCTTTTCATGTCTGTAGTCTTCCATGCCTCGCTCATTGCCAGCAACAGAAATATCTGAAAATTAATGAGTGGAAAAAAGAAAAAGGAGAAATTGTTCTGTAATTCTAGAATCACTGGGTTTAAAAAGATATCCTAAATCAAGTCAAACAACAGTGCTGTTTATAAATCTGTAAGAGAAATTCACACGGACAAAAAAAGCCAACTTTATTTTATTACTTTATTTTCTAACTCTGAAATGAGTTAGTTAAAAGAGTACAGGTCTATGCTGAGTTCAAACACAGTGAAATCAAGAGAAACTTAATGCAAGGAGTAAGGGGGGAGATTTATATTTTTGAAAGCTAAGGTGACTGATGTATTTGAATTCCTGGATTACAATCTTCAGGCAAAGACACAGATTTTCCTTCTTTTCTGGGATCGTATGTTAACTGATCATATGTTAACTGGACTGTTAACTCCAGGGCTCTCTATAGAAGTTTAGGCCAGGAGTCTGTTTCCACTAATGTAATGTTAGTTAAAATCCAACTCTGAGAGGCTGTACAGGTCAGATCAAAGGATCCCTAAAGAGATCCTGCTGGTATTTGCACTGGGCCTTAAAGAAGCAAGCAAATGTACAATTTCCAAGTGATCATATCACGTCTCCTAGGACGGAGTTTGTCCCAGAAAAACCATGAAGTAGGCAAACTCCCTTGGGGTTCAGTGAATTCTTTTCTAAAATTAAGAGGATTGGAATGCAAGAACTCCAAGATGCTTCACTTTTACATAGTGTCATATACCCACTTGAAAGATTGTTGTAAGGGTGCATGGTACAAACCCTGGCACAGAGTAAACCCTCCATGAAAGGGGACAAATATAATGATAGTGATATTTTTGGTTAGGCTGCATCTTCTTTCTATACCTTTCTTCCCTACAGGGTCATCTGCTACAGAATCATCCCTCTACCACTTTAAAAATAAAGTCAAAATAGGGTCCAGCAGATGGCGTAATGGTTACGTCACTGGACTCCCACATAGTCGACCACAGTTCGAGTCCCAGATGCAATGGCTTAAAACTCACGCCAGGCACATGTACGTGTATGCCCAAGATCCCCAGGGAAGAATGGAGAAAGGATTACAGCATGGCCATACACTCCTGCCACTCCCAGGGGGGTGATTTCTTGCTTTCTGTCTGTTTCTCTCTGTTTCTCTGGTGAGCACATGTGTCTAATAGCAAAAATCTCTCTTAAAAAAAATAAACTTTTAAAAAATAAAATCAAAATAAACTACTCTAGCCTTCAAACTGGGACAGTTCACTGAACCTTTCCTTTGGAGTCCAGGAACCTAGTATAACTTTCCCAAACTTAGCAAAGGTTACTAGCTAGTGGGAATTAAAGTTGGATCTCATTGAATCTGCATCACATAGAAGCAGGTGCCTCTTGCACTCAGGGAAGTGGATGTGTTTTTAATCAGTTCTATGGTCATTATATATCCTGAAAGAGACAAGAGCCCAAGATTCTTTTCTCAGATATCAAGATGGAAAACAATCCCAGAATTCACCCAGAGAGTTAATCAGACTTCTGGACCCATACTAATTGTTAACCAAGTAATACCACAAAATTCAATGGCTAAGGATCTCTGGCTGGTTCTAGTTTTTAAGAATCTGTTCCATACAGTTAATAATTCAGAAAAGCCAGGCCTTAGTTGTTATAAAACACAAAGAGTGAGAAAGCAGGAGACTTATGGTTTCTATCAAGTTTGTCATTATCTCTAAAAAGGCTGATAAGTCGGTTTTCTGTGTCTCAGTCTCCAAACTTGTAAAGTGAGGGAAGGGAACATGCTCTAACAATGCAGGAGTTTCTGGGGAAAATTAGCTAAGAATAGTGTTTTTTTTTTTTTTTTTAAGTTATACAAATGAAGAAATATTTTTTTCTTTTTTCTTTTCTTTTTTTTTTGTGCCCAGGGTACTCAGGGACTTTTTTTTTTTTTTTTTTGGAGAGTTTTTTGCTATAGGGTGCGTGCGCTCGTCGGAAAGACAGAGAGAGACAGAAAGACAGAAAGTGAGAAATTACCCCTAGGGCAGACGGCCATGCTGCAATCCCTTCTCCTCCACTCTCCTCTCGGGATCTTAGGCATACACGCACACATGCCCAGCATGAGTTTAAGTCACTGGGTCAGGGACTCGAACTGTGGTCAACTACACAGGAGTCCATTGACATAGCCCTTACACTAACTGCTGGTCCCAGAATATTTTTTCTTGCTTTATTTAGATGTTATCAGTGTACACCTTCACAGCAAAGAATCTTCCCAGCATGAATATACTACATATTAGTCCAGTCAAAGATATTACCATAGGGGAACCAGCAGTTAGCGTAATGGCTATGTCGCTGGACTCCCACATAGTCGACCGCAGTTCGTGTCCCGGACCCGGTGGCTTAAAACTCACGCCGGGCACGTGTGCGTGCGTGCCCAAGATCCTGAGAGGAGAATGGAGGAGAAGGGATTGCGGCATGACCATCCCCCCTGGGGGGTGATTTCTCGCTTTCTGTCTGGCGATCGCACGCGCCCTACAGTGAAAATCTCTCCAAAAAAAAAAAAGATATTACCATACACATCATCCTTAACAAATAATTTTACACTTTTGTGTCTGTTAAATGGTTTTCTCCCCCCCCTTCCCCACTGCTCACCCTCCTCTCACACTTAGTATCCTCTGTGCCTCTATATCTTCCAGTCTTTCAGTTTCTGTCATAAGAGTGCAGACCTTCAGTGTATATTGTGAGGCTATTAAATGTTCCTCTTTCATAGTCGGGCTTGCCTCACTCAGCACTATACATTCTTCACTTTCTATCAAATGCCAGGGTCTTACCTTTTTTTGTGGGTGAGTAGTATTCCATAGTGTATATGTGCCACACTTTTTCGATCCATTCATCTGTCTTGGACATTTGGGTTGATTTCATGTCTCAAATGAAGGATTTTTATCTCCATTTATCTGAAGGTGGGTTTAAGCAGGTTCAAAACAAAACTAAAATAACTTCTTAGAATAAATTGCAGCAGGAAAATAGAGGAATTAACAAGCATGGCAAAAATCAAGTGTTTTACTGTAAGAATCGCAGGACAGCAAAAAGACTATGCTTTAAAAGCAGAACTTCTGTTAGCTCCAAATTTTTAAGATGAATTTGTCATAGTTAATATATTAGGTGGAACACGAACTGATGTTTTCTCATCTATGTTTACTCTTGGGCAATGTGTCTTGATATATTGAAAGTTTTTTTTTTAACTATAGGGTCACACTGCATTTATTCATCATCGCTATCCTCCCATCCATATCTTAACTTTACTACCTGCAACACAAAATACAGATATGTCCAGTTTCACTACAGCTCTTTTTCGCGTGTACAAGTGTGGAGCGCTCGCTTTCGGAACGACCTCTTGATTGGCTGAGCCAATGCCAGTGACATCAACCAACTTACTTTTGATTGGAAGACTGGTTGCTGGGACTGTAGCGTTTGCAGGAAGTCACTTAACTGTTTGCGAGCTGGGAAACCGGAGCTGAAGTTTTCTTTTGTCACAGGATCGAGCGCAACTGACTAGGGAAGATGTGTCCCAAAGCTCCGCGAGTTGGAACGTGAGCCAGCGAGCCTGGACCGGCTACTAGACCCAGGGGCGCTCCCGAAGATGAGCGACGGCCGCTTTCCTGCCTCCTGGCTGTTACCCTTTTAAATGTCAGCATTCGAGGCTGTAGGGGTAGCACGAGGCATCGAAACGGAACAGTCGGATTGGCCGCACGCCTCAGTTCTAGACGCACTTCTCCACCAAAAGGCCGTTCTGACTGGCAGGGGGAGAAAGTAAACAGAGTTGAATCACCCTCCCCACTGGCCAATTGGAGGGGGTTTGGATTGTGACGTGATGGGATTCTGCGAAATTGTTACTGAGCAAGAGAATGCCGGAACGGTGCGGACCGGCAGGAGCGGGGGCTCAGAAGCTGTCCGTGGACCCGGGGAAAAGTGTCTCTTAGACCTAGCGCTCGGTCCGGTCCTTGCCACCCGCGTCGGAGTGGTGGGGTGAATGTGCTGGGGCTTTGGCTCGACGGAGAGGCGGCCGAGGGCGTGCCTCGCTTGCAGTTTCCTCTCCCAGCGCCTCGGGGCGTTTTCAGTCGAATAAACTTGCGACCGCCACGTGTGGCATCTTTCCAAAGGAGCCGGCTCGGAGAGCCGCGGCCGGTTACGTAAAGATGAGGGGCTGAGGTCGCCTCGGCGCTCCTGCGAGTCGGAAGCGCCCCGCGCCCCCGCCCCCTTGGCCGCCGCGCAGCGCCGCGCCGCGCTCGTCCTCCGAGGCCAGGGCAGGGCGAGCCGAACCTCCGCAGCCACCGCCAAGTTTGGCCGCGCCGCCGGGGCTGGTGT
>NW_006159849.1:8565143-8571952 GCF_000334495.1 Tupaia belangeri chinensis | reverse complement strand
GAGCGCGAGGTGACCAAGGAGCACGGTGACCCGGGGGACACCTGGAAGGATTACTGCACGCTGGTCACCATCGCCAAGAGCTTGTTGGACCTGAACAAGTACCGACCCATCCAGACCCCCTCGGTGTGCAGCGACAGTCTGGAGAGTCCGGATGAGGATATGGGATCCGACAGCGACGTGACCACCGAATCTGGGTCGAGTCCTTCCCACAGCCCGGAGGAGAGACAGGATCCTGGCAGCGCGCCCAGCCCGCTCTCCCTCCTCCACCCTGGAGTGGCTGCGAAGGGGAAACACGCCTCCGAAAAGAGGCACAAGTGCTGCTACAGTGGCTGTGGGAAAGTCTATGGAAAATCCTCCCATCTCAAAGCCCATTACAGAGTGCATACAGGTTAGCGGCGTCGCCCTCTCCCCCGAGCTCTGGGGTTAACCTTTGGCCAGGCAGCGTGCCTGGGGGTTAAGGACACCGCACGCGGCCTAAGCGGTGCAAGCATTTCGTACCAGTTACTGTTTTAACTCTTTGAATACTTCACCCGGGCAGGGGCGGACAGTCACTGTCTCCTTAATTGTCTCCTTAATTGTCTAGAAGCCACAGAGACCCCTAAAGTGGCGGGCCGAGGCAGTGCAGTGCGTGGCTTCCCAGGGATGGTGCCCGCCCCTCCCGGGTCCCGCCCCGCCCCCGGGGTTCCTGCACCCTGCGACGGTGGGACCATCCCACCTGGGAAGACACTGGCAGCGGGGAAGTCAGATGGCGTATCTTTTATTTAATTCCCTTGTGAGGTTGCAGCAAAGTGGCTGAAACCTGGGGGGAAGCGGCGCAGTTTGCGTGGAGCCTTTTAGGGATGACTAAGGACTCGTGTAGCTGGATGCCTGCTACTTTTCAGGGCTTGCCAAGGTGGTTTTAAATTTGGCCAAGAGTCCCCAGAGAGGTTTAAAATAACACTGCTTCAGGCAGCAGAATAGTTTGATCAAGTAAACGCTTGATGGGTTAACTTCACGACTAGTTAGCTTTTCTAAGAAGCGAGATTTCAGAGCTGATTTTTCCCCAGTGTGACTGAGGTCGCGCCATCCTCCACCCCTGAATAGGGCGGTTAGCGCGGAGGTGTGGTCCTTGCCGGGAGGTCAAGCCTGGAGAAGATTGGGCGGTTCTGGAGGCCTCTGGGTAGAGTTGCTCCCAGGGAGGGCAAGTGATAGGGTTGTGTTTATGACGGGAACTGGAAAGACATCTGCCGTTTAAAAGGGGCTTTGGGGACTTGCAAAAACCTTGGGCAGCCAGTTCTGTTGGTTCTGTTTAGCATGCACTGGGAAAGTTGGCAAGCATTTACATTTTGATGTGCTGTCCAACCTATCTTTAGGAAGGTTCTTTGGTGACTGCTGTTCTGATAAGGCCGCACTGGGCTGGGTCCTGTCGTGAGAATGCTGTTTTCCTCTGTCCTGTGACTCCGTGTTTAAGAGGGCCTTGTGGGAGTTACTTGGGAAATCATTGTAGTTTCTTTGGTGTAATAATAGTTCTATACTCTTAAGATGAGGCCCTGGGCCTGTGGTTTTAACATGATACTTGGTTGGGGTGGAGGTAGGGGTTCCTTTAGTTTTATTTTGCCTTTTAAAAGAGAAGCCACATTTCTGCCTTCCTATTTTATTTCCTTTGGAAAGTGGTTCTTGTGGAGGTGGCTTCTGGCAAGGACTAAAACGGAATCTTCCCCATGGTTAATGCGAAGTGAGGTTCTCTTTGGGGTCGTCGTGTAGGTTGCCATAAAACAGCACATTTTACAGTTTGTATCTGGAAGGTTGTTGAAAGGCATGTGCCTGTGTGGGGGATGTGACCTTTAGTGTGGCTCTGGGGGTGAAGTTGGGGTGTATTAACCCGAGGGTGTTACTCACCAACAGCTGCTGGGCGGGCCTGGCCATGTCAGCCATGTTCCCATGTTGTTCACATCGACACCCACTGCCACCTTGAGCAAAGGCATTTTCTCCTTCAGGGAGCTGCCCAGTCGTGCAGCTGGGGAGGCCTGCAGTGCCTCTGTCCGGCTCAGGAACAGGAGTTCCAGCATTCCCAGCCATTCAGCTGAGTGATTTTCTCAGGCATTTATAGAAATGGCTGCTTATGTGTGCGTGCATGCGTGCTGCTCTTTAATTCTCCATAAGGCAAGTCGGCTCAGCTGTTTTAGGAGAACCGTTTATACAGTCCAGAGTGGAAAACGAAGTGTTCATTCCTTTTTAAATACTATAGTCGGTCTTTGGAAAGTAGTGCCACGGTGATTGCAGGTGTCTTATTTATGTTCTTTTGGGGCGGGGGGGGGGTAGCCTGTAATCCTAGTGCCTGGCCGAACAAAAACTCAGCCTCTAAATTTTGCCAGAAGCATACTCTTGCCACAGGAGGTATGTGTTAAGGATACTTCGAGTAAGTGACTTCCAGAAGGAGGTCTTGGGCACTTGGAAGTTTCAGATACAGCTTCACGTTAGATTCATTTCTGGGTGGGGTAGGGAGATCCCTGATTTTTCTTCTGCTGGTATTAAATCCAGAAGGTGGACAGAGATAGCATAGGGATTGTCTGCATTCTGTGAAGATTTTAAGAGCTGGAGCCCCAGCCACGCCCCCTTGCTCACTGCAGCCCAGCCTTCCTTTAAGAATCCTTCCTGCTCACTCACTTCCTTCTAGAGCCTCCTACTGCTGCCATTTCAATAGACCAGTGGCTTTAGAAGTTCTATCATTTAGACACATTTTTATTTAACTCAGTGCAGCTATTTCTGTCGTGTCCTGAGAAAAGATGCAGTTGAGGTCAGCTGAGCCGGGTTCTGAGTTGTCCTACAGTTTTCCAGTTGTGATAACTATGGGAACAAGTCACTTTAATTCGGAGTTTGCAGACTAGAGACCTGCTGCCGAATTTGTTTTGCAGATTTGTTTGGCTTGGACAACACAGGGTTTATACACATTTAATTACTTACCAACATCTAAAAATGAGAGGATTTCGGAACAAATCCAGATTTCAGGCTTCTCTGGAAAAATCCAAAGATCCAGCAGTACTGGGCCAAAATTCCTGTCTAGCAACAATTGGATCGTACTGATCATTTTTTAATTTTTGGAGAGTTTTTTGCTATAGGGCGTGTGTGCTCACCAGAAAGAGAGAGATAGACAGCGAGAAATCAGCCCCCATGGGAAATGGCCACACCACAGTTCCTTCTCCTCCACTCTCCTCTCGGGATCTTGGGCACGCACGCACACATGCCCGGCTTGAGTTTTAAGCCACCAGGTCCAGGACTCGAACTGCGGTCAACTACATGGGAATCCAATAACATAGCTATTATGCCATCTGCTGGTCCCTGTACTGATAGTTTTAATATGGGGCAATACCCCTTATTTGAATAATTTGCATGGTCTCTGCTGGCGTTTAAGTTTGCAACCAGTACTTTAAGCTTCGGTTTCTTAATTCGGAAGGCTCTGGGTTATTATCCTTGACTCACAGGTTTCCAGGCAAAGATGAGCTGCTGTATAAAGCACCTCCTGATAGGATCCCCCACACAATAGGCCTTGAGAAGTAACAGATCTTACCTTTTATGGGTAATGTACAGGGGTTCTCAACATCAGGAAATAGGGTAAACTCATTTTTAAGCTGTAGGTTAGTTTACCTTTTCAAATAATGCTTTTGCTTTTCTTCAGTCCCCAGCCCAGACATCTTTTCTGGAGATACACCTCTGAAATTTAGGCTGTAGACTCCTTGCAAGGGGAGAAAACGTGCAACATGAACACTTTTCTCTGTTGTCAGACTTTTTGGTCACTTCATAGTACTTTTTTTTTTTCTTTTAAATAATTATTTCATCTAACTTTATTTATTTGTTTTTAATTTGACCAGAGAGGGACAGAGCAAGAGAGAGAGAAAGTGAGAAAGCAAGCCACCAGGTCCAGGACTCAAACCGTGGTCGGCCATGTGAGAATCCAGCACCCTTAACCACCATGCCACCTGCCGGCCCCCTTTGTAGTGTATTTAATGTTCTGTTTCAGATGAATGATTAGACCCGTTGAGTACAACACATGAAAATACATTGAGCGTGTTATTTATTATTTTTTTGAGAGGTTTTTGCTATAGGGCGCGTGCGCTCGCCAGATAGACAGATAGAGATAGAGAGATAGAAAGCAAGAAATCACCCCCCAGGGGGGATGGCCACGCCGCAATCCCTTCTCCTCCGATCTCCTCTCGGGATCTTGGGCACGCACGCCTACGCGCCCTGCGTGAGTTTTAAGTCACTGGGTCTGGGACTCGAACCGCAGTCGACTACGTGGAGTCCAGCGACATAGCCATTACGCTAACTGCTGGTCCCTCGAGCGTGTTATTTGAAAATATAATAGCATTAAGTTTATCCTAAGTCTTGACTTTTTGAACACCTTGCACAGAAAATATGTGCATATTTGGTGGAGCCCTTTGGAGGGTGTTTATTTTGAGGAAAGAAACAGCGACATCCTCGTTCCAGATCAGAAACCATCAGAACAGGCCGATGTAGAATCACACAATGTTGGTTTCCCACTGGTAGAAACCTTAGGTCTTATTTCCATCTCGGGTGCCATTTTATTCTCTTTTAAAGGAAAAGCTTCTGTCAACTGTCCTCAAGTGGCGACAGTGGGGTGAGCTTGATGACATGGGTTTTAGGATTCTGAAAATCAGAAAGTTCCAAATCTCAACAATCACATTGCAGTTCAGTAGAAAAATATTAAAAACCAACAGTGTTTTTTGTTGTTGTTGTTTTTGTTGTTTTTTCTTTTCTTTTTTTTTAAGTTTTTGCTATAGGGCACATGGTGGTAGGCAGAGAGAATCAGAGAGAGAGGGAGGGAGAGTGAGAAAGCACCCCCCAGGAGGGATGGCCACCCTGCAATCTTTTCACCTCCAGTTCTCATCTTGGGATTTTGGGAATACATGCACAGGCGCCAGGCATGTTTTTTATGCTACTGGATCTGGGTGCAGTCCAAACAGTTGGTCATGTAGGATCTAGCTACCTTAACCTCCACACCACCTGCTAGCCCGTAAAATCAACTTTTTTTAAAAAAAATAGAGAATGGGGAACCAGCAGTTAGCGTAATGGCTATGTCGCTGGACTCCCACGTAGTCGACCGCGGTTTGCGTCCTGGACCCGGTGGCTTAAAACTCACGCCGGGCGCGTGTGCGTGCGTGCCCAATATCCCGAGAGGAGAATGGAGAAGAAGGGATTGCGGCGTGACCATCCCCCCTGGGGGATGACTTCTCGCTTTCTGTCTCTATGTCTCTCTCTGTCTGTCTGGCGAGCGCACGCGCCCTATAGCAAAAATCTCTCCAAAAGAAAAATAGAGAATGTAAAACAAGGAGAGATGAGAGCTCCAAAACCCTGAGTGGTTGCTATGTCTGTTTCTCCTTGTCGTGTTTGAACTGTGCCTGAAATACTTAGAATATCTTGCAGAAGGGACCTGGATAAGCTTCTCAGTGACGGCTGCCCCCTCTTCTGGAAATGAGATTTTTTTGACCTTTCTAGGAATATCCATTACTGGCCAGCATTAACACAGTGGAAATTTTTGCTTACATAGGTGTCAGTTTGCTCTTTCTTAATTACTACAAAAATCTCTGGAGCCAACTGTTTGGTTAAGGAGAGTCTGGTGTCATCAGAGGTGTGAGAAGGAGACCCACCTCCCTTACCTGGGGAGCAGGGCTTCAGGGACACAGCGAGGTTTTTTGTTTTTGCTTTTAATTGCCAAAAGGTGTGTGTGCTCTCCAGAGACACACACGGAAAGAGAGAAAGCCCCTGGCGGTGGGGTGTGGTCACACCACAATTCTTTTTCCACCATTCCTCCACCATGTCAGGATTATAGACATACACATACACGCCTAACATGTTTATTAAGCTTTAGGGGCTGAGATTCCAACCATCGGCCATGTGGGATCTGGCTCCCTGAACCACACTCCCATGGAGCCAGCCCATCAAGGTCTTGTCTTTGACCACAGGCTCTCTGGGCAGTCCATTCAGTAGCCCCTGCCCAGCCCTTACCACTTTCTAGGAATGGAGGCCCTGTGCCTGGATCCCTAAGGAGACATTATCTCTGCCCCATTCCTCTTTCCGGACTGTTCCCCATAGTGATGTGGAATGGTGTTTCATAACCCGACATGCTTCATCCAGAATATATTAACAGCAAACTAAGGCTGGGTGGGGCTCGTGTAGATAAGCTTCTTTATCTTTTTCCCCTTTCTCTCTCCTGAGGAGACTTCAGACACACACTCTCTCTTTCTTTTTATTTTAAATAATTATTTTATTTAATCTTATTCATCATAAGTATTTGTAATTAAAAAATTTTTTTTGAAGTTGACCAGAGAGAGACAGAGAGAGAGAGAAGGAAAGCGAGAGAGGAAGGTGCAAGGTCCGGGACTTGAACCACTGTCAGCCGTGTGGGAGTCCAGCCACCTTAACCACCACACCACCTGCCAGCCCCCAGACACTTTTAAAAAATATAATTGCACCCTCACTCGCCTCCGCTGTGACGTTTTACAACCACAGATATACTGTGCCTCTTTGTGTTTATGGACTATGGACTTTGAGGACCACGGACCATTAAAATAACTAAGTCTTTTTCAGCTGCCACAGAACCCATTTTTACCCCCTGGGGGGTGGGGGAAGTAGGATATGACTCCATCTTACGTCCAGGCGCTGTCTTAACTATGTAGGGAATTTTTTTTTGTTAGAGAAAAGAGCAAAGGGCTGCAGGTAGGCCATTCTAGCTGTAGAGGAGAGGTTTCAAGAATTTTCTATGGGTTTGCTTCTGGGTTTCAAACAAGAGGCTACAACTCTCCCTAATCTAG
>NW_006159849.1:8559360-8565127 GCF_000334495.1 Tupaia belangeri chinensis | reverse complement strand
GGGCTCAGACAACCTTCCAGCCCCTACTCACTGCTGGACTCTCACTCTGGCCGAGGGCTGTAAGACTCCGACTGCTCCTATTCCTAGTCCAGGAGGTGGAAGGACCAGTAGCCGCTCTTTCCTTATCTCCCACTTCATCCGTCCGTCATCACCCCTCATCTATCTGCCCTAGCAAAGCCAAAGTGGAGCTCTGCTGCTGGCAGGATTTCTGTTTCACAGCAGAAAACACAAGCAGAGTAAAATTACAGAGTACACGCATTGTTTCCCTTGATTTTCCTCTCAGATCTTCTGTGGGTGGTGAGAAGAGAGAGGGGAGGGGTGCAAATGGGGCCCAGGTCGGGGAGGGAGGAACCAGAGTAAATACACAGTGCTGTTCCGATGGTAACACCCCATGCCCCCGACACAAAGATGTAACCTGAGGGAAATGGATTCTTGGACTGGGAACATACGGGTCAGATTTACATTCCTGTCGCAATTGTTGACGTTCATCCCAAGAACTAGTCATTCTGCAACTTCTGTGGGAAATTCTCGGATTGAACTTCCCAGGGAGAAACATCATATGACATATTGGGAAAGTGGCTGACAATGGTCTTCCTTACTAAGTTCATTGAGAAGAGCAGTGGGCGGATGATTTCCCAGCATTCAGTCCTGCAGAAGCCCCTACGGGAACCTGACACACCCTGGGAGGGACCTGCTTTCCAGCCCATGGATTTGATTTCAGAATGTTGTGTTATCATTAGCATTCTTGATTTTTTATTTTTTCATTTTAAAAAAGGCTTTGTGGGGTTTGTGAGTCTTTACTTCAAAATCTTTTGGAGATTTTGGTTTTCATTTTTGTCTTCTCTCCCTCTCCCCTTGGCTGTTCTCTGTCTCAGAGCAGAAGCTTGCAGCGGGCCCTGCCTCCAGGGCTAGAAACCTCCCCCACATCCGACCCCTCCCACCTTTTCCTAATGTTTTTCCAGCAAGCCCAGTGCCCACTGAAGAGCGTAAATTGGTGCCTAGTAATTGGTACAAAGGCACTTTCTGTTTCTATGCAACACATGCAGAAAGGAGGGGCAACAGGAAGAAGAAGGAAAAAAGCCCCAGATGGTTAGAGTGGTCGTTGAGCAAGCCTGGCTCTCTCCACCGCACTTTCTGTTGGGAGTTGGTCACAGGCCGAGGCCTAACTCCGAGCACTTGGTGGCAGCAGTTGTTAGCCTGACAACTCATCAGAACTCTAGAGGGTGGAAGTGACCTTGAGAGGTCATCGCATCCATCATTTTGCCTAAAAAGGCACATGTCTGCTAAGATAGATGGAGATGGTTTCTTTGAACCATTTTGGGGGCCCTGGGGACTTTGCGGCTGCCTCTTTGCCTTGACCAGCACATGACCCTGGGCATATTGTGTGGTATCTAGGTACCTCAGTTTCCTGGGCAGTACTTGAGATTGTGTTTTTATTTTCATTTTTTTTTAAGTTCATTTTATTCGTGAGCGATGGCATGCACAATCAAGAGAGGGAAATAGAAGGTCTTGTCACACCGCAATCCCACTTTCCAGTCCTTTCGCTCATTAGGCTCTTGGGTGCCTGTGCAGGTGCCAGGCTATTTTTAAGCCCACCTGGGGATGTGAACCTGCTTGTGGGCGATGTGGCTTCCAGCACTGCGTTTCCGTTTTTTTTTATTTTTTATTTTTTTTATTTTATTTAACCAACTTCCCCACCAGGCAGGACCTGAAGAGTTTTTCAACAGAAAACACTTACCTCCGTGACTTCAAGCTGGGCTCTGGTTGCTCAGGAGCTCTGGTTTTTCTTCCTTTGTTTTAATACTTTCCTTCCATGCTCTCCAGGATTTCAATCTATGGTTAACAATTTTTGGTCTGGGTTTAAGGAGCTGCTTAGTGGAATTAACCAAGTGAAAGGGCAGAGGTGGAGTCAGCCCGGCTGGCCTCTGCCCTTTTATTATGGGAGCAGCACTTACAGAAACAGCCCAAGGCAGAGCTGCTGGGAGGTTTTCTACCCCTCCCCTTCCTGGAATCCTTCTGAAACTTTAATACCTTTTTCATGCATTAAGGCTAAGAGTAAACATTTGTCTTATCCAGCCTCTAGCAGTCCCCTCAGCAAATAATAGGACTGACATTATTACTCATAAGAATGGGATCCCCACTGAGGGAGAACTGTTTTATACTAGGGATCTTCCAAGGCATTAATTTCCATTTGTGTCTGGAGCTTGTTTATCATGGTGTCCTGCAGGCTTCCCTTTTCATCTCAGTTTATCATGAAGTATCACTTTGGAATCCTTAGATGAGAACTGAGACTGTGGATCCGAAATCTAAAGGTTCTAGAATTTGCAAGAACCAGTTGCTCAGTCTAAGCCCAGAGCCAATAGGGAGGGTTTTTTTTGGCCAGAGAGAGACAGAAAGTGAGAAATCACCCCTCCCGTGTGTGTGTGTGTGTGTGTGTGTGTGTGTGTGTGTAGAGTGACCACGCCATAATCCTTTCTCCAGTCTCCTCTCAGGATTTTGGGCATGTACACACATGCGCCCGTCGTGATTTTCAAGCTGCCAGGACAGAGACTTGAACCATCCAGTCCGCCCTGTGAGATCCAGTGCCTTAACCTCCACACCACCTGCTGGTCTCAATAAGCTTTGAAACCTTTTTTTTTTTTTTTTTTTTGGTGAAATTGAGAATGATCACAAATGTGAACAGGAAAACAGGAATTCATCCCTTACGAGCCATATTAAGCCTCTTTTTTTTTAAGTGAGGACATTTATTTAAACAGCTTAAGGAAACTGGAGCTTAAGCAGAAGGAACTGAAATGCAGGGTTTTTGCAGTCAGTGAGGTTTGAACATTGTTCCAAGCTGAGTCTTCATCATTGTGGAAATTAGTAGCTCCCGGAGGACCTCACTTGAACCAGAGTGGAAACCAGTGGGGCAGACAAAGGACAAAAGCACAAGAAGCCTCAGAATTATGGACAGTTTAGAACTGTAAGGAATCTTTTGCCCAAAGAAATGGTGGGAGGGAGGATTTTATTCATCACTCCCTTACATGGAACCAGCTTTGAGACAGACGGTCAGAAATGAAGAGTAAGGCTTGATTCACTTATTATTGACCTTGAGGTAAGGAGACCAGTCTCCTCTAAGGATGTGAATGTGAGGAGGCTCCAGGAGAATTATTCAGTACAGAGGAAGTAGTGAGTGGCAGGTTTCATGTCCCTCAGACCTGGGTTTGAATCCTGCCTCCACCATTCTCTGAGAAGTCAGGCAATAGCTAACCTCACTTGAGCCTTAGTTTTCTCATCTGTAAAATGGAGTGCAGTAATTCTTTTTTTATTATTGTAATTTTTTTTAGAGAAATTTTCGCTATAGGGCTCATGTGCTTGCCGGAGAGACAGAGAGACAGAAAGCAAGAAATCACCCCCCCTCCCGGGGGGATGGCTACACTGCAATCCCTTCTCTTCCCAGGGTCTTAGGGATGTATGCACATGCACCCACTGTGAGTTTTAAGTCACCAGGTCCAGGACTCGAACCGTGGTCGACGACATGGGAGTCCAGTGACATAACTATTATGCCATCTGCTGCTCCCGAGCTCAGTAATTTTATTTTTAATAAATTGTTATTTATATATTTTCTTTTTTAAATCAGTAATTATATATTTATGAAGTTGTTATGAGGCTTAATTCAGATGAGGTAGTTAAAGCATTTAGCACACTATCTCCATATACTGTGTATTGTCATAATTAAATACTTTACGGTTGTGTCCCAGAAGCCTTTGCAAATCCTAGATTTTTTTCTTAGAATTCCAAAATTTCTTAGATTAATCCAGCAGTGTCTCATTTAAAAAAAATATTTATTGACTGTTACATGTTAAAGACTCTGCTAACTGCTGATAATAATGACATCCAGCATTTATTATATGCCATATTCCAAGATAGATGGTTTCTATACATTATTTGTTTTGTTTTATTTGAATTTGCTATAGGGCCCATGAGCTTGCAGAAGAGGGGAGAATAGGAAGGAGGGGTTAGCAAAAAAAAAAGCAACCCCTCTCCCCCACGGTGGATGACCACAGTGCAGTCCCTTCTCCGCCATTCTCCTCTTGGGATTTTAGGCACACATGCACATGCACCTGGCGTATTTTTCAAGCTGCTGGATCCAAGACTCAAACCATGCAGTCAGCCATGTGGGACCCAGTGCCTTTGCCACCATACTGCCAGGCTGACTCTGGTTTACATACATTGTCACATTTAAACTCAAAACAATCGTATGTGATAGAAAGGTCCTATTATTCTCATTGTTTTTTAGAGTTTTTTATTTTATTTTTTTTAATTTAGCTTTATTTATTTATTGTATTTGACCAGAGAGGGACAGGGTGAGAGAGAAGAAAGTGAGAAAGCAAGCCACCAAGTCCAGGACTTGAACTGTGGTCAACCCTGTGGGAGTCCAGAGCCCTCAACCAACACGCCCCTCAACCACCTGCTGACCCTCTGTGTTATTCTCATTTAATAGGAGGATTCTGACTTGGAGTTAGTTAACCTAGATCAAGACTGTATGTCATGCTCCTAGGTACTGGGAGTTGCACATGGCTGGTTGTTAACTTTAGACCTCTAGGGTTTCCTCCTAGTAGGGACAGACCCTGTGTCTCTTGGATTTGGCCCTGATGCCACCAGTCTTTTCTTTTTTATACGTATTTTATTTTTCCTTTTAATTTTCCAGAGGGTGCATGTCCTCCCTAGAGAAAGAGAGAGAGAAGGAAAGCAAGAACGTATCCCACCTTGAGGAATGCCCACTCCACAATCCCATTTCCTCCTTCCTTGTAGGATTTTGGGCACGCGCGCAGACATGTCCAGTGTGTTTCTCATGCTGCGGGATCTGGGACTTGAACTGTGCAGTTAGGCATACAGGATCCAGCTCCTTCAACTACCGCAACACAGGATGGCCTGACACTAGTCTTTAGCTGTCTGCTCTTGGGTTGTTCTGACTCTGGCCTGAGGTTTGTTTTTAGGAACCTTGGTTAGGAGCTTTGGCAGAAATCTCTGCCTCTGACCACACCTACCCTGTATTTTCATCTATCCAGAAGCTGCTTCTTTTCAACTGAAAAAGAACTCAGTCAGGGGTCTGCTGCTGTGTTGGTCAGGACTCCTGGTTGCAAGCAACAGGACTGACTGACTGAAGAATAGGACCTTATTGGTCCATGTAGCGGTAGCTCTAGTTTCAGGTAGCCCTAGATAGCGTTATTTGGAGTTCCTGTCTGCGTGGCCCAGCTGTGCTGTCTTGCTCTGGCTTCATTCATGAGTAGGCTCCCTCTGAATGGTGTATGGTGGCGGTCAGCACTTCCGAACTCTCACCCTGCCATTCACATGGAAAGATGTTTCATTTCTAATGATTCCAGCAAAAATCCCAGGCTTTAAGCTACTTAAGGAACTCAAATTGTGTGTCCATGCCTGAAATCAAGCATCTTGGCATGATTAGGTCGTATCCGACTTCTGGGTCCAGAGGCTTGCGCTCGCTCCCTTACATGGACTTAAGAGTGGGGAAGAAGTGATTGCTGTTAATAACAGGAAATTCAGATGTGCTATTTATTACCCAAAAGACAGAATAAATGCCAGACAGGCAAAACCAACATCTATTTACTCTTTTAATTCATCCAGAATAACAAACAGGACATTCCAAAGAGCAGAGTTTGACAAAAAGAGAGATAAAACAATATGACATTTTTTTCCTGTATACCTTTCTTTCTTTTTTTTTTTTTTTTTTTTTTTTGTCGGGGAAGAAGGTTTGGAATCTCTCTTT
>NW_006159849.1:8544919-8559349 GCF_000334495.1 Tupaia belangeri chinensis | reverse complement strand
GAAAGAGTTGTGAACTATCTCTAGATTCAACCTAAAAGATAGTCCATAAGTGCTTATATGGACAGGTCTTTGCAGAAAATAGATCATTCAGCATGCATTACGTGAGCTTATGCTTATACCCACAGCCCCCCACCCACCTCTGAGTGGAGGTGGAGCAAGTATAACAACAGTGGCCTTCAGAGCCATTCACTCGGTCTTAATTCCAGTCTGTTCATTTTAACGCCCAGAGAAATGAATTGTGTTTACATGAGCATTTATTACCGTATGTGCTAATATAAAGCGTGGTCTAGGTAAAGATGAGCTGTTTGCATAGCAGTTCCTATTGAGATTCAGAGGTCTATTCGGTGTGCATGATGTCCAAAATCAGCATAATAAATCATAAGAGACAAAAAGCAGAGCTTAAAAGTATTTAATAATGGGACCAGCAGATGACGCAATGGTTACATTGCTGGCCTACGGTTCAAGTCTGAGACCTAGCGGCTTAAACCTCACACTGGGCACGTGTGTGTGCCCCAAACCCTGAGAGAATGGAGGAGAAGGGATTGCAGTGTGGCCATCTGCCCTGAGGGGTGATTTCTAACTTTTTGTCTTACCATCTCTCTCTGTCTCTCCGGTGAGCGCACGTGACCTATAGCAAAAATCTCTCTTAAAAAAAAAATTAATAACTTAAAAAATTTGAACCAGCTCTGTGGCACAATAATGCACAGCTCTAGGGAAGTTGGATCCTACATTTGCAATTGCAGTTTGAATCCCCAGACTGGTCAGCTGAAATATACCCGGCACATATACCATGCTCAGGGTCCATAGGCTGGAGGACTGGAAAAAGAAGATCAGACGCTACAGAGGGTGTTCATTTCTCTGTGTGTGTGTCTCTCTCTCTTCCTGCCACACACACATGCATACACCTTATCCAATAAATAAAGAAACAAAATTTTAGAAAAATGTATAAAAACCAGAAAAAGTGACTAACATCCTGGAGCTACCATAATGTTACAGTCATTTTCTACAATTACCATTGTAATGAAAATAAGTGAAATAACAACCAAACAGCCGCCTTTCTTTTGTGTTTCTAACCATACACGTGGCCAGCCACAAAACACCCATCGGGTGAGCCTTTTCCTACTGAGGCAGGGGTTCACCACGTAAAAGTACATGCAGTTTTCCCTAACCTGAGGTATTTATTCTCAACATCCTACTTGCTCTGAATGTTGAAATACTTCCCAGGAATGCTTGCATTCCTTCCTCCTCTGAGATCTGGGGGAGCCTAGGGGGGGCCTGTTTTGTGACGGCTGTACAGCTTGGACGGGCAGTTCTTGGCACTTGATGAAGCCCACTGTCACAGGAGAGTTGGTGGCTCTCTCCATCTCAGGAGAAGAGGAGCTGAAACTTGAAAAACTAGTTGATGGTGGCCCATGTAGGTGTGCGGATGAATGGCTATCACGTTTCAACCCTGTGGAGAGGTCAAGCCGGAGGGAAGACACTAGAAATACTTGCTGGGGTAGCAGCTCCAGTCATGACCAGTCCTTACCGCAGCCTAGCTGACAGGTTGATAGGCATGTACTCATCAGACTTCAGTCTCTGGCCTTTCTGCTGCCAGAGAAAACTTTATCTTGGCAATTCAGGGTCTAGGTCACTTCTGTATTAAATTCTGTTCTCTTGGGTAAACGTTTGCAAAATCAAGGTTGTCTTTCTGCTTTGAGGCACTTTACCTTTCTTTCTCCTGAGGGTGATGTATTATTTAGCGCGCTGGGCGTTCGCCTGGGTGGGGCGGGGGCCCTGCCTGTGTCGCCTGCCCCCCTCTGACTGTGGTGGTCCCTGCTGGGGTGTTATGTACCTGCTCATGACCTCATCCTCACACACTGACGTCCTCTGGTAAAGAGGCCTGAGCAGTGGCCCAGGTGTGAGCTCCCTGCACTATCTCCATCCCCCAGTGGCATTCTCCAAGCATGGTTTGAGGCCAGGCACACACAGTCCGTTCCTCACCCTACCTTTGGAAGGGTAGAGATCTTTGAGGTATGCATCACACCCAGCCACAGCTCCCCAACTCCTCAGTGCCATGGCGTGTGTGGGGACCTCCCTAGAGAGGGTTTATACAAGCCAAGCAACAGTGTGTCTCAAAGGAGAGTAAACATTGCCAGAGAGACAGAGACTATGAGAGGGAAAGTGAGAAATCACCCTCCGGGGCATGGCCCTACTGCAATCCCCTCTCCTCCACTCTCCTCTTGGGATTTTGGACACGTAGGCACACATGCCTGATATGTTTCAAACCACCAGCTCCAAAACCAGTGGGAATCCGGCACCTTAACCACCACACCACCTGCTGGCCCTTGGGTCTTCACACTTCATGATCATGGTCTGTCCTCCCTTCCCAGCACGGACACTCCTGTGTTGAGCAGCCCGCCAAACTGTTGTGTAATACCACCTCTGAAGGAAGATTCTTTTATTGGTTCTTTTAAGAGCCATTTCCCTTTCACATATGGAAAAAGTAAGATAGGAGGAAGTAGAGGAGGAGTGAGAAAACAGACTTAGTATGCTCAGAAAGTTTTCTACTTTCTAACATTTTAATGAGTTAAAAACAGAATGACTCTTCTCCTTTCCTTCATCTTGAACACCTGGAATGTCCCCATAATCTCTTGATAGAAAGTAAATCACACACACACACACCCGCCCACATGGAATATATTCTTGATCAACCCTTTTGTGGAACATTTAAAGTCAGATGCATCATTGTTTTCAGAAACCTTTTTTTTTAAAATATAAAAATAACTTTTTCATTTTCTCATTATAAATGAAATTTATACTCACTACTTAAAAAATATCAGAAAATATAGGGGTAAAGAACAGAAAGAAGTTGAAGTTAGTCTTTATTCCATCACCGTTCATGTTTTATATATATTCCTCCAGGAATTTTTCTTTCCATATGTATTCACATACATGGAAAATCATGAGCTGCTCCTTTTTTTTTTTTTTTGAGAGAGATTTTTGCTATAGGGCACATGTGCTCAACAGAGAGATGGAGAGAGAGAAAGCAAGAAATCACCCCCTGGGGAGATGGCCGTGCTGCAGTCTCTTTTCCTCTTGGGATTTTGGGCATGCACACACATGCAACCAGTATGAATTTCAAGCTTCCAAGTCTGGGACTTGAACCACGGTCTACTATGTGGGAGTCCAGTGCCTTAACCACTACGCCACCTTCTGGCCCCATGAGATGCTCTTCTTCTTTTTTTTTTTTTTTTAGAGAGAGAGATTTTTGCTATAGGGTGTGTGTACTCACCAGAGACAGAGATAAAGAGATAGAAAGCAAGAAAGTAACCCCCAGGGTGGATGGCCATGCTGCAGTCTCTTCCATTCTTCTCTCAGGATTTTGTGCACTCACATACATGTACCCAGTGTGAATTAAGCTGCTGGGACTCAAACTGCCATTGACTATGTTGGAGTCCAGCGATGTAACCATTACACCATCTGCTGACCCCAGGCTTTTTTCACTTGGAGCATTATTCCATTTCATTATAGAAGAAACTAGTGCCTTTTTAACAGGTGCATACTCTTCTATCATATGGATACATTGTATTCAATCAACTCTTTATTGTTGGACATTTAAATTGTAACCAACTTTTAGCTCTTATAAGCAATGCTGGTATCTTTGTATATTTTCATGTTCTGATCTAATTACCAAAAATAATTTCTAGACAAATACATTGCCAGATGACCCTGAATCAATTATGAGTTGTAGGAGTGTGGTAGAAGACCAGTTTCCTCCTGCCTCCACCAATCATAGGTGTGAACAGACTTTTCAACATTTTCACCAGCCTTATATTTTCCTAATGTCTTAATTGGCATGTTTTGATTATTTGTGAAACTAGATATATTTTCGTGCATTTATTTCTTGGTCATTATATTAGTATTTCTTGTTTAATAAATTACTTATTTGCATCCTTGCCCAACTTTATTAAATTGGACTATCCCTTTTGATTTGCAAGTACTCTTTTTGTATTACAGGTCCTATAACCTTTTGTCATATGCTGCACTTTATTTTATTAGTTCATTATTTTGTGGTTATTTTTTTTAATATACATGTATATTTCCCATGCAGAAATTTAACATTTTTATGTATTCAAAACTATCCTTCAAATAGATCTTTGCTTCAGGTTTCATGTTTAAAATGTCTCTATTTTAGGATTCTAAAAATATTCATATATTTTATTTTGCCTTTATGGTTTTATCTTTTACATTTGTATTTATAGTCCATCTGGATGTCATTTAAATGAAAAGTATAAGGTAGGGATCCAGATTTATTTTTTCTTTTTTACCTATTTTTTACGCTATTTATTATTATTTTTTTAATGCCAGGGGGTGTGCATGCTCACCAAGAGAGAAAGCATCCCCCAATGGGCATGGTTACACTGCAGTCCTATTTTCTTCTATTCCTCCTTTGCCTTAGGGCTTTGGGCGTGCACACATACAGGCCTGTCTTGCTTTTCAAGTTGCTGAGGCTGGAAGTTAAACTCTGATCAGCCATGTGGGATCCAGCTCCCTGTGCATTTCGCTTAACTGCATATGCTACTTATTGAATTAAACATTTTTTGCTTCACTGATTTGAAATACCCCATTTACCATATACGAAATCCCCATAGATTCTTAGGTTTATTTTCAGACTCTCCTCTGTTCCACTGATTAGTCTTTTCCTGGGCTGCTATCTCACCATCTTAATTATTACTGCTTTAATAATACATTTTAATAACTGGTATTGCAAAGGCTCACTTATTATTTGTTCTTTTGCAAACTTTTCTTGGCAAGTTGGGCATGTTTATTCTTCCAAGTGAACTTCAGAAATAATTTTGTCAAGTTCAAAAAAGAATTCTTACAGTGTGTGTTAATTTCATAGATGAATTTGTTCAGGGTCGCCATATTCACACCATTGAATCTTACCATCCAAAAGCTCAGAAAATGTTGCATTTATTCATTTGATTTTACATCAAGGTTTTATGGTTTTCTTCATACGGGTCCTGAACTTTTGTGACTAGGCTTATATCGACTGGTCATGGTTAGCATAAAAGAAAACTAGTGTTCTTTTTTATATTTACACCTATGAGTGCATTTTTAAATTTTTTTCAGTTATGTATCTTGAATTTTCTAAATAGAAAATTGCATCAATTGCAAATTATTCTTATTTCATAAATCTTCCCTTCCCCACCATTTATTTTTTTAAATCTAATTAATTAATGCCTGGACAATAACGGGTGAGCATCCACTCTTGCTTGGGGCTTGACTGTAGTAGCAATACTACCTTTATTTTACTCCTGACCTTGTTGAGTTAAAGTTTTAGGTCTCTCTCTCTCTCTCTCTCTCTCTCTATATATATATATATATAATCCTGTTAAGGAATTATCCTTCCACTTTCCTAGAAGCTTTTATTGGCAATGGATATTGAATTTTATCAAATATCATTTTGCATCCATCAAAGCAAATATGTGATTGTGTGTGTGTGTGTTAGCCTGTTATAATGAAGAGTAACATCAATGGTTTTTTAATACCAAATTATCCTTTTATCTATGGAATTCTTGTTGCTTTGTGTGTGTGTGCAGTAAAGAAACACTATTTTTCCTCAAGAAGAACCCTTGATTTTGTACATCTGCAAGAAGCTACAATTCTTAATTGGCATGTTTAGAATTCTGAAAAGGAGGTCTAATTCTCTTTAGATTTTTTTTTTAACCAAATTGGTTTAGTTTTGCTAGAAGCAACGGTAACTTTTGATTTTGTAGTTTTAACCTTCCTAGCTGTATTGAGGTCAGATTTTTTTGGCCCGTCCCTGGACTTGGGGAAGAAAAGGCAAAAAGAACCAAGTAGGAAGGAGGTGATACCGAGTGCCTAGACCAGGACGTCAGTGGCCACCTGCTTGAACTCGGGAGCTGGCAAGGTTTTCTCTATCTGGGGAGCGAGTTACCCTTGCCAGGCACCCTGCCCTCTTGCTCCTGTGTGGAGAACTCACTTCCATTCATTTGGGACTGTCTCAAGAAGAAAAGGCTTCACTCGACATCATTAACTCATGACAGGTAGAGACGAGACTCCTCTCAAATGCAGTGTCTCTCTGTGCTAAGTCCGTGGGCACAGGGCCAGCAGGCCCCTCTCTGCAGTGTTGTACCCACCAGAGGCCCAGGAGAATTTTGGAGACCGGCTTGTCTCTGCAAAGAAAGTCTTTTACACATTTGGTGCAGTATTCCATAGATTTTTTTGATCAAGTCTATTTTATACTCTGAACTCAGTCTGTCAGCAAGAGGTGCTTAGCTTGGTGCCGAAAAGGGCGGGGAGTGGCATATAAATAATGAGAACTCAGAAACTTGTGCTGTTAACAGCTCTGCTCCAATAAAGCAGAGTTCATTGTGTCACTGCCTCAGGGTGTATTTTCCTGGGAAGGCCAGAAATAAAACACTGGTACAAGTCTGTTCTTTTACTTTCCCCCTAGGAGGATGGTAACTCTCATTAATTCTGAAAACAGGTTGAAAGATTTTCTAATTGATAGTTGCTTTGCTGTATGATTTGTCCTGTATGAAGAATGTTGACGATGCTTTTTTGGACCTTAGCACCAAGTTGAAGGACAGTCGTGGCCAGGTCAACTGGATCCATGTGGGAAAGATCCTGGGTTCACATCCTGGAACTTCTCTGAGCGTGCTGGGAGCACAGTGCACACACCCATGATCTGGGCTGGCTGCGACTGTGGGTGGATTGTGGGAGACTGGTGGGGTCCCTCACTTTCTGTCTCTAATGGAAGAAATTACCGAACTTCAAAAAAGAAAGAGAGCTTTACGTGGTTTCCCCCTGGCTGCGAAACAAAGTCTTTAGGCCTCTTATTTCTTCTTCAGATCATCTTTAGTCTCATTCAGACGTAAAAGGCTGTTCCTCTCTACGTATAATTTCCGCATTCCATACTTGGGTGTAAAACAGGTAGCATTTCTAGAGGATACCTTGTTATATGTCTGTCATTCACTAACATGCTGGAAGTAGGCTGTCTGCAGACTTTCCACTGGGCTGAAGAGATGGAGGTTTTTTCAAAGGGCTGCAAATTGTAGATCCCTAAGCAGGATCCAGCCTGCGCACCCACTGCCTGGCTGGCACCGTGCTTTATGAGGTGTCCAGTTTGGATTAAGTGGGGAAAGCACTTTCCTGTTTACCATGGATCCTGTCAGCCCGTGATCTAATGCACTTGGCATTTTACTCATGTTTTTCATTCATGATAGCATTTTTCCCCCATTCATGTATGTGTGCATGAGAGAGAAAGAGAGACCCTCCATAGAGCTCAGTCACGCCGCGAACCCTTCCTCTGATCCTCTAGTCTGCCTGGAGCTCAGGCAGCACACACATACCCAGCGTGCTCTCAGGCTGACCTGGCCAGGGTCTCACACCATGGTCAGCGTGTGGCTTCCAGCTCCACTGTCCCGTATGCTACAGACTGTGCCACAGAGGCCAGACTGTTCTTACTTATTATTTTCCTACTTACCTGCTTCCTGAATACATTTGAATTTACAAACACTGGTGTAATACCAGGAAGAAGTTCAAATCTGACTGAAATCGGGGACCAGCAGTGTAATGGCTATGTTGCTGGACTCCCACATAGTCAACTGCAGTTCGCGTCCTGGACCCGGTGGCTTAAAACTCACGCCGGGCGCGTGTGCGTGCGTGCCCAAGATCCTGAGAGGAGAATGGAGGAGAAGGGATTGCGGCGTGGCCATCCCCCCTGGGGGGTGATTTCTCGCTTTCTGTCTCTCTGTCTCTCTCTGTCGTGTCTGGCGAGCACACGCGCCCTATAGCAAAAACCTCTCAGAAAAAAAAAAAAGGAAAGAAGAAAGAAAAAAGAAAAAGAAAGAAAAATCTGACTGAAATCAAGGGTCAGCCAACTTTCTATAAAGGGCCAGATGACATACACTTCAGCTTTGCAGGTCTTACAGTTTCTGTCACAGCTGCTCAACCCTGTTACTGGGAGAAAAAGCAGTCAGAGGATATGTAAGCCGATGAACATGGAGGTTTCCAGTAGAACTGTATGTGTGGATGTGAACATTTTGATTTCATATAACTTTCCCCTAATGAAATACTCTTCTTGTGCCTTTTCTCCACCATTTGGCAGAAACCAAATATAAAAAGAGCATACCCATTCTTAGCTTGCGACAGGCTATCTTTAGCCAGTGTGATGTAGTCCTCTCACCTTCGATTTACACTGGTGACCAAAAACCCCTCAAGTTTCTACATAAGATTCTGGAAGAATCAAAATGGTACTGGAACTTTACATTAGCAACTCACTTCCAAGCAGGTAGTTTTTAGATACTTAGAAATTGTAAGCCACTGTTGGGTCTTGATTTTCTCTGGGCTCTCTGGTGTCCCTCTTTGTGTGACACGCTTCAAGGATAAGGATACTAGGTCACTGATGGCGTCTGGATTAGAAGCAGTGAGAACCAGCATAAAACGACAACTATGAGAGCAGTCCAAAGAGGGTAGTCATGGGCCAGGAGGTGATGTGAAGGTTAGGGTGCTGGACCCCACCCACATGGCCGACTGCACTGTTCACGTCCCGGACCCGGCAGCTTAAAATTAAGCACACTGGGTGTATATGCGTGTGTGCCCAAAATCTTGAGAGGAGGTGGAGGAAAAGGAATCGCAATGTGGCCATTCCCTGGGGGTGATTTTTCTCACTTTCCTTCCCTCTCTGTCTCTCTCCAGTGAGCTCATACTCCTCATAGCACAACTTAAAAAAATAAAAAAGAGGGTAGCTATAAGCTAGATTGAAAGTGCATTCACTGGAAATAGGCGCCGACTACACTTGAAATATACCTAAGTCGTAACCGTAAAAACTCAGCATTACAGTTTTTATACCTATGTCTGACTCAGGCTTCACAATCATTCTCCACTGACTGTCACGTCAATAAAGCCATCTTCCTAACACAGAGGAGTGCCCTCCTTCTTTACCAATCCAGTCCTTTCTTCTTTCCCAGTTCTAGTCTGCAGTAGACACAGATCTCAAACTTGGGAGAAGCGAGTGCGTGCCCCAGTGGCAAGCCAGATCACATTACCACCCCACCAAGAAAACCACTCCTGGTGAGGTTCTGAGCTAACAAGTATCTAGCAAACACTGAGCTTTTCTTTTCATCATTTCTCACCGCCATATTATTAGCAGTGGAGAAAGGGCTCCAAAAAGTAGAGAGCTGGGAGGGTTTTTTTTTTTTTTGTAAGCTACCACCCTGTGAATTCCAATCCCTCATTATATTTTTAATATAACATGTTTAGAAGACCATTTCTGCCATAGATGCTTCACTGGGGTTAAAGAAGACTCTTCTGCAATCGAATTCTGGGATAGCCCAGGTGTCTTCTGCAGTAATTCCGTAATTTCTGAGCATCTTTTGGTCAATATGAGACCTAGAGGATAAACAGACCCAGCATACGCGAGCGCGCATGTGTGTGTGTGGCTCATGGAAAATGCATATTATAAAAAACTATACATAGAGGCCAGCAAGTGGCATGGTGGTTAAGACACTTGACTCCCACATGTCTGGCTGTGTTTTGAGTCCTGAACCTGGCAGCTCACTTTCTCAATTTCTCTTTCTCTTTGGTGAGTGTGCATGACCTATAGCAAATTAAATAGTAGTAATAATAATAATAAATAAATAAAAATTAAATCTAAAAAAACCCTGTAGATTAAAAACATTTTTGCACCAAAATAAACTTAATTCCATTTTTCTTTCTTTTTTCTTAATTACCAGAGGGCATGTGCACTCTCCAGAGAGACAGAGAGAAGGAAAAAGCACCCCCCAATAGGGCATGGCCACATTGCAATCTCTTCTCCATTTCTCCATCCCGTCAGGATTTTTGGCATACACACATATGCAGCTGGTATGTTTATCAAGCCACGGGGGCTAAGATTCAAACCATGGGACCACGTGGGGTTAAGATCCTTTAATAGCTGGCTCTTTCAGTTTCATTTTTCTAGGAACTTTTTGAACTACCCTCATATATAAAAATGTGTGGCCATTTACCTAATGTTCGGCAGCATGAATAGGATAAAAGTCATATATGCCATTGTCCTTGCCTCAAGATCGACCTTGTGGGATTGTGACAATCTGCATTGCACTTTTTGCTCAAAGGTCTGCTGAAGTGAGTAGAAATACGTTCATCCAACAGAAGTCGCAGAAGTGCAGTTTTCAATGCCAAGTCTTTGTTGAGTTTTTCGGGGGAAGCACTTTTTGTTTTTTCTTCGGGGGCTCCTGTAGGAGTATTCTTGTGCATCATTGGCCCTCACTCATCCACCTAGGGCAGGGTCCTGCATGCATGGGTTCGCTATTGCCTTTTTTCTTTTCTTTTCTTATCTCTTTTTTTTTTTTTTTTGAGAGGTTTTCACTATAGGGTGCGTGCGCTTGCCAGACAGAGAGAGAGAGACATAGAGACAGAAAGCGAGAAATCACCCCCCAGGGGAGATGGTCACGCCGCAGTCCCTTCTCCTCCATTCTCCTCTTGGGATCTTGGGCACGCCCGCACACGCGCCCGGCGTGAGTTTTAAGCCACCGCGTCCGGGTCGCGAACCGTGGTCGTCTACATGGGAGTCCAGCGACATAGCCATTACGCTAACTGCTGGTTCCCCCGCTATTGCCTTTTGCTGCTGTAGTTTTTCAGCCCAGGGCTCAGTGAGGAGTCACATGTAGACCTGCCTGTAGAGATCAGCTCCTATAGATTCGTTAAGAACAAGTGGGTTGGACAGGGTTGATCACAGCGTTGTGATCATCACTCCACTAATAAAATCTCAGTACAGATTATCATGAAGCTGAGAGAGTTGGTTGGTTTTGTTTTGTTTTATCATGGTTTCTACGTTTTTTCAGCATAGATTCAGAGAAGCTGAGGGAAAAAGAATCAATCATTTTTGGATGATTCAGATGCACCATGCTGGACAGCTCCCAGCCTCTGTAATTTCAGTCTGGGTTCCAGAAAGGCCTGAACAGGAGTGATAAAATATTCGCTTCTCATTCCCACCAAGTGAGTGTCTGGAGAGTTCGTGGAATCTGGGAGCTTGTGTGTCCTGTGTCTGGGAAGCAGCTGCTTTTGGCTGTGCTAGGAAAGGTGTGAAGAGTGGGCAGACAGGCTCCGGTGCAAGACAGTGGCCGTCACTCACAAGAGGAGCGGGGAAGCCTCTCATCTTTTTTCTTTTTTTAAAGCTTTTGCTGTAGGGCATATGTGCTCACCAGAGAGAGACAGAGAAAGAGGGGAAGTGAGAAAGTACTCCCCGGAGAGGATGGACTCATTGCAATCCCTTCTTCTCCACTCTCATCTCAGGATCTTGGCCACACACACATGCACCCAACATGACTTAGACACTGCTGGGTCCAGGACTGGCACCTTGGAGTTGTACCTGTGGGACCCAGCACCTTAACCTCTGTGCCTCCTACTGGCCCAAAAGTGTCTCTCTCTCTCTCTCTTTTTGCCATAGGGGTGCATGTACTCACTGGAGAGAGAGAGACAGAGAGAGAGAAACAGAAACCGGGAAGTCACTCCCTGGGGGGATGGCTATGCTGTAATCCATTCTCCTTCATTCTCCTCTTGGGATTTTGGGCATGTGTGCACATGCACCTGGCGTGATTTTCAAGCCACCGGGTCCAGGACTCAAACTGCAGTCAGCCTTGTGGGAGTCCAAAGACATAACCACTATGCCATCTTCTGGCCCCATGTGTCTCATTTTAAAAAGACTAGTCTGGGGGCTGACAGGTGGCATGGTGGTTAGGGGCACTGAACTCCCATATGACCAGTTCCGATTCAAGTCCTGGACTTGGCAGCTTGCTTTCTTGCTCTCTCTCTCTCTCTGTCCTTCTTTGGTAAAATTAATGAAAAATAAATGAAGTTAAATAAAATAAAAGTCCGCTTTTCTGCTTGTGTGCCTTTCCCAAATGCGGACATGGTGCCTGCTTGCTGCCGTCACCTTGCTGGGAGAATAGAGGAGGATCTCCATGCTGTAGGATCACATGTGGCAAGCAGGTCTTAGCTGCATTTTAAGTGGGACATGGCGACCATATTGTGACTCTGAAGATGGCAATTAGAATGGGGACGGAGGAAGAAACAGTGTCAAGTCCTCATGACCCACGGGCAGGATGGCTTGAGTGGCCAAGAGCATGGGCCTTAGAGTTGGATGGATGGAGCTAGTCATGGCTCTGCTTTCTAATTGTGTGGACCCAACTGAGTCATCTAACTGTTTTCTCATCTGTAAAATGGGACTACCTCGTGAGGTATCCTGCAATTCTGTAAGTTAGTGCATGGACGCCCTTAGCTCTATGCCTGCGCTCATGTCCCTATGTTATAATAATGCTAGTTCTTCTATGAGGAATATAGAAGGCACTGAGGTTGTCTAGTCTAAAGACACTAGAGAAAGACCTGCCCGGTGGTTTCATGTATTTAAAGGATTGCTGTATGGCAGAGGGAAGAAACTTATTTTTAGTGCTAAGACAATGTGGCTTCAAACATGGCCTTTGCAGGAGGGCAGATTTCAGATTAGTGAGAGTGTTTGTGACAGAGATGCTCAAGAGCATCCAGACTCGTCAGAGATGGGACTCCCTGTCATTAGACTCCACCAATAGAGGCTGGGTGGCCTCAGCACTCAGGACCGTGAGAGGGTAACACCTGCTCTCCTCAGAACAGGTGAGAGGCTGCTTGGACCAGATGCCTCACTTCTCTCCCATCTCTGTGATGTCAGGGAATTTATCAGTGGGCTCAGCCTTTTGTCTCCTGAGAGAGACTCATGAAACCAGCAACTGCCTGGAATGAAACAAGAAGAAAATTCCAAGGACTTCTTTGGGTACAAAATAACAAGATCATTTGCTGGAGATGATGATTCTCAGTTTTTTTCATTGTACAAGGGGTCTTCAAAAAGTTCAAAAAGTTCATGGGGAAATATGAATTATGATAAAACTGCATGGATTTCCAAGTGGTTTTGCACCGAAATGGCTTATTTTGATATTTCATTTCTATTTTTTTCTTGAATTTTTTGAAGTTCCTTGATACTAGTTTGCTAGGCTTGCCACAACAAAGAGCCACAGACTGGGTGGCTTAAATAACAGGAACTTATTTTCTCATCGTTCTGGAGGGTGGAAGTCCGAGATGAAGGTGTTGGCAGAATTGGTGTCATTCCAAACTCCTGTGGCTTGTAGATGGCTGTCGTCTCACTGTGACCTCACGTGGTCTTTGCTGACGTTCTCATGTCTGTGTCCTACCTTTTCATTGCATTCAGGCCCACTCCCATGACCTCATTTTAACCTTCATTACCTCTTTAAAGACTGTCTCTTGAGGTGCTTGGGGTTAGGACCTTAACGGGTGGATTTTGGAGAGGGGGAGCAGAATTCACCCATAACTCTCCTATACAAGGGGTTTATTCTTTGAGTCGTTGGGATTGTTGACCATGACAAGCCTCTGGGGTTTTGCCGATGTGTTGTTTTAACTGTGTTCTGTCTCAATTCCCTTCTCTTAGGTGAACGGCCCTTCCCCTGCACATGGCCAGACTGCCTTAAAAAGTTCTCCCGCTCAGATGAGCTGACCCGCCACTACCGGACCCACACAGGGGAGAAGCAGTTCCGCTGCCCGCTCTGTGAGAAGCGCTTCATGAGGAGCGACCACCTCACAAAGCACGCCCGGCGGCACACCGAGTTCCACCCCAGTATGATCAAGCGATCGAAAAAGGCGCTGGCCAACCCTTTGTGAGGTGCTACCCACGGAAGCCAGGGAGCGATGGACCCCGAAAGGACAAAACTACTCCCAGGAAACAGACAGACACACATGGAAACAAGCCCCAGAAGAGGCACCCTGACAGCACAGGAAGTCACTGCTCTTTGGTCAATATTCTGATTTTCCTTTCCCTGCATTGTTTTTTAAAAAAGCACATTGTAGCCTAAGATCAAAGTCCACTCTTGGTCCCCTTGCAGAGGCAACTCTCTGAATCCCGTCTCTGACTGTTGGAGGGAAGGCAAATGCTTTTGGGTTTTTTGTTTTATTGTTTTTATTTTTTTCCCCCCTCTCCTTTATTTTTTGTGGGGGTGGGGGGTGGGAGGTGGGGGCAAAGACCAAGACTGGGGTAGAATTTTAAAGATTCAACACTGGTGTACATACGTCTGACTGGGTGAGTTGACCTGTGGTATCACACAGTGACTCTGGGCCCTTTATGCTTGCTGTCTCTCAGAATTGTTTTCTTACCTTTTAATGTAATGACGAGTGTGCTTCAGTTTGTTTAGCAAAACCACTCTCTTGAATCACGTTAACTTTTGAGATTTAAAAAAAAAAAAAAAAAAACCCCCCCAAAAACCCCCCAAAAAAAAAAAAAAAAAGAAGTGCAGACAAAAGCTTTCTAGTCTCAGAGGAACACGTGCCAGGCAGAAAACAGCAGATCAGAAAGACACCCCTCCTGGCTGCTTCAGAGCG
>NW_006159849.1:8520693-8544664 GCF_000334495.1 Tupaia belangeri chinensis | reverse complement strand
AAAAAAAAAAAAAAAAAAACCCCGCCATAGCACAGCTGTCTTTATGCAAGTAAGAGCACATCTACTCCAGCATGATCTGTCATCTAAAGACTTGAAAACAAAACAGTTACTTATAGTCCATGGGTAAGCAGAGTCTGGATTTATACTCATCAAGACAAACCTTTGAAAGGTTACACGGAGTACAGAACTTTGAAACCTTGCTTTGTATGGATTGTACTTTTTGAACATAAGCCGCACTTTTACTTTCTAATGCAGAGGATGAATAAGTTAAATACACGCTTTGAGGATAGAAGCAGACGTTCTGTTTGGCACCACATTATAATCTGCTTACTTTACAGTGTACACGTTTCCCTGAGAAATCATGGCAGGGATGTGAGGGCAGAATATACACAGCAGATGCTGAAGGAGAAGGAGGATAGCGTTACGAAAAAATTAAACAAAAAGAACAAACAGAATTTTAACTCTATTAACTTTTCCAAATTTTCCTGTCCTTTTAGTTAACATCATCTTAGTCTACCATGATGCCACTAAAAGAGAGGGCTCTTGGTTATTTGACTGGGTGCATAACAGTAACTAGATCTGGCAATGCCTATTTCGGGGGGGGAAAAGGCATGTAGGTCTCCTTCCCGTGTTCCTACAAAACTCCCACTATGGGGTGCAAGAGTTATGTAGAAGAAAAGGGAGCTGGAATATGAAAAGAAAAATAAACCCCTCTAAGTAGTGAGTGCTAAGGGAAAATACCACGATGATTTCAGAGGTGACTCTGCAAAATAGTCCCTTTCCGAGACCGTAGGCAAAAGAAACACACAGGAATGAAATCACTGCACTGTAACCTTTGACATCGGTAGCCTCGCCACTACGTATCTAGGTGTCTACAATGGCCTAAACCACTACATCCATATTATGCCATTTACCTGGAAACTTAATTTTGGCCTTGCCATGGCCAGAAAATCGAACCAAGTTTTCACAGTTAAGGCAAAAACCTCAAATGAGAGGAGTCAGCAGTGATCCTGGGGGAAATGTTTACATTTTTTTTCCTTCAGAAGTCACACTTTCTGATGGTTTTATCTGATATTTTAAACAGGAAGCTATAGCGCACCCCAGTGTATTCATGTGCTCTCAAATGTGTCATGTAAACATGGGGTGCCTACCTGTATGTGAACTCACCGATTTCACCTGGGGCCGGCTCGCTCCCGATTCTGAATCAGGGTGGGCGCCTGCAGCGGGCACGGGTCACAGCTGACTCCGACTTCCAATACCACAGCCATCACTCGCACGGTGTTTTTTCGTTTAACCAATGGAGTGAATTAGTAGTTCTCTAAAGAGAGCTGCTTTTAATATTAGGGACTGGGAGCAGTCCGCAGGATAAAAAGGAAAGTGTTTTCTCACGAGAAAACATGTCAGGAAAAATAAAGAACACTTTCTACCTCTGTTTCAGATTTTTGAAACGCTTATTTTAAACCAAATTTTAATTTCTGTGTCCAAAATAAGTTTTAAGGACATCTGTTCTTCCATACGAAATAGGTTAGGCTGCCTATTTCTTACTGGCTCATGGAATGGTTCTGCTTATGATACTCTGCACGCTGCCTTTTAGTGAGTGAGGAGTTTGGGGTTGCCTAGCAACCTGCCAACTTGTAAAAAACTCATCTTTCCCTCACAGAAAGAAACGAAGGAAAACAAAGCAAAGTCAGTGAAAGACAATCTTTATAGTTCCAGGAGGAAATCTATATGTGGCTTTTGTCAAGCACTTAGACGGTTTTCAATGCAGCAACTTGTTTAAAAAAATGCACAATTTCCTTCCCCCGAAAGTTGCTACTTGCCTTTTCAAGTTGTTGACAAACACACATTTGATATTCTCTTACATGTTCTAGTAACGTAACGTATAAACTCAAGGCTTTTTATTCTTTGTGATAAATCCTGTTTTAAAACGTCACAAAACAGGAACCAGCATTCGAATTAGATGTACTCTATCAAGATATGGTTCAAATAGGACTACTAGAGTTCGTTGAACACTAAAACTATGAAACAATTACTTTTTATATTAAAAAGACCATGGATTTAACTGATGAAAATCCAAATGCAGGATAGTAATTTTTGTTTACTTTTTTAACCAAACTGAATTTTTTGAAAGACTATTGCAGGTGTTTCAAAAGGAAGAAAAGTTGTATTATCTAATACTGTAAGTAGTTGTCATATTCTGGAAAATTTAATAGTTTTAGAGTTAAGATATCTCCTCTCCTTGGTTAGGGAAGAAGAAAGCCCTTCACCATTGTGGAATGATGCCCTGGCTTTAAGGTCTAGCTCTACATCATGCTTCTTTTGAGAATTATATTTGGTAGTTATAATCACAGAAACTGATTTGTTTGTCAGTTTGCAGGTAGACTTAGCACAGTACTCATCACTCTGGATAGATTGAGATGTTCCTTCACAACAGACGAATGATCTGTAACACTGTAAGATACTGATCTTTACAACTGTTTAATCAGTTTTATTTTTGTACAGTATTAGTGACCTAAGTTATTTTGCTGTCCTGTTTTTGTAAATCAAATGAAATTATAAAAGAGGATTCTGATAGTAGGTATTTTGTACATATGTATATATATTGTCCAAATAAAAATAATAAATGATAAAGATTGAGTTGTGGAGTAAAGGGCATACTTTATAACAGAAGTTACTTCTTTAACCTGTGTTCGCAGGATTTTATGACGAATGCAGAGGTAGTTTTTACCCCGTATCTTTCGACACATGCAGTGTTTGTATGGACGTGTGTGTATTTACTGTTCCCAGGCTTCTGAGGAAGTGGATGGAATGGAGGCCACTTAAAATCACTGCCTTCTGCTGGAGGGGAAGATTTATATTTTGAGATACATCACTTAAAGAGATTTTGAGAGCTCAGAACTGTGCACAGCTGTAATAAGAACCAGTCAGAGACGTATCGCCTCCAAGTGTGCTCTTGAGACACAACATTGATAAGAACACATACATTGAAATTTCAAAGGCAGGGCAGCAGAAACATCACACCAAGTGAAGATGTGTGCCAAGGTCTGTGTGTGTGTGTATGTGTGTGTAATTTAGTAGGTATATGCTAGCTAGTTATTGAGATTTTCCCTTTTTTAATTCACAATCGAGCATGCACATGCACAGAAAAAGAGGAGAGAAGCACCCTTCGTGGGCTCGGTCACACCACAATCGGGTTCCTCCAGTCCTCTAGCCCACCAGGATCCTGTGCATGCACGCATGTGCTCAGCATGTTTTCAGGCCCACTGGGCCAGGGACTCAGTCCAGCATGGTCTTATTGTGTACTTCCAAGCGTTTTAATCTCATAGCAGCTCTGTATATATAGTAGGTATTATTGCTATCTACATATTTCAAACAAGGTAATTGAGGATCTGATCACCTGTCAAGGGACATTACTTATTGGGTCATTGGAAAAGTCACGACATATTTTTCTATGCGAAAATGCATCACGGCTTTTCTGACGACCCAGTAAAATAAGAGGTATACACAGTAATTAAATCTGGATCTGCTGAATTCATCCCTCCATCCAGTGCCTACATTAGAGCCGCAGGGGATTGAATGGCGTGTAGTATTATTTGACCCATTTTATTGAGTACCTGTTAGTTCCAGGCACTGTTGTTACTGTGGATACAAATGTGAAAATCAGACAGATCCCTGCATTCTAGGAGTTTATATATAGTGGAGGGAAACATAATAAACAAGCAAACGAATTATCTGCATAATCTCAGATAGTGATCAGCATGATGACAGTGATAAAATAGGGTGATTTGAGAGTGATTTGTGGGGGCGGGAAGAAAGCCTACTTAGATTGGTCAGGGAAGATTCCCTTGAGGGAACTTGAACATGTAAGCCCTGGACCAAGAAGACAGAGGAGTTCCTACCACAAAGAAATGAAGGGAGTGAGGATGCCAGGTGAGGAGTTTGGTAGGAACACAATCAGCATTTTGGAAGAACTGAAGGAAGAGAAGATGAGTAAGGAAGTTGGGCCTGATCACAGGATCTTATACGGTAGGCTGTAACGTTGTTTGTTTTGGGGGAATCTATTGGAAGGTTTAAACTGGATGAGAGCTGTGATCTGATTTCTGAGTAGAAAATCGATTCTAGAGGGCCATCAGTGAAGGTGGGAGACTAGCAAGGAAACTTGTATTTGTCCAGGCAAGGGATGGCGGTCATTCAGACCTAGCAGTCAGCAGGGGAGGTGGGAAGAACAGAATGGTTTTAATAGAGGAAGAATCATTCAAACTTGGTGATGTTACCCTGTGAATACTACGAAAAAGGGTTCAGTAATGACCTCCAGGAAGATGGTCTGAACAGGTAGATGTTAATGCAGTTTGATGAGGTGGAGGAGAACAGAAAGGTAAAGGTTGGTATGAGGGAAAGGTTATGGATTCATCCTTGGACACATTAAGATAGAAGCGCCTGCCAGACATCACATGGAAATGTCAAGAGAATGATTGTGTACATAAGCTTAGAGCCCAAAAATATGATCTGGACTGCAGAAGTCATGAAATCATGATTTTTCCCCTTTTATTTATTTATTATTATTTCATTTTCTTCCATACATTCAGTCATTGTTTTTGATGATAACTGAAACCAAATAAATGAATGCAATCACCTGGGGATAGATATAGAGAAACTCTTAGAGCCTAGAACGAAGAGTCAGAGGAGGCTAAGAAGGAGACAGAAAGTAGCTCAGGAAATAACAAAACCCAGAAAATTGTGGTGTGATAGAGTAAAGGGGTGGGGTAGTCGATTGTGTTGAATGGGATTGAGGGGTGTAGTAAAACCCATGCTGAGAAGTCTGCAGTATATTGAGGAATCTGAGGTCATTGGTGAGGTCATTAGAGCCAGTTCCCCAGAATGATGGATGTTGAGCCATCTTCATAGCCTAGGGGTTAAGGGGCTGGATCCCATATGGCTACCATGGTTTAAATCCTGGCTCCAGGCACATCTCTATATGTGCCCCAAAACCCAACAGAGTGGAGAGATGGAGAAGAAGGGATGGTGACATTACCACACCCTTTTGCGGAATACTTTATCCCTCTCTCTCTGGCAAGTGCACATGCCCTCAGGCAATGAAAACAATTAAAAGGATGGAAGTAGACATTTGATTGAATGGGGGAAGAATAACGGGGAGGTAAAAAGTTATAAATAGGAAGTATAGTCAATTCTTGCATAGTTTGCGGAAAGGGAAAACAAAGACCTGATCAATACACAGACGTGATCAATACACAGCAAGATACAAGAAAGGCACAAAAACAAAACAACCAGATAGAATCCATATGACACTTAAACTGCCATATTAAAAGTTAGATTCTTGGGGGGCCAGCAGTTAGCGTAATGGCTATGTCGCTGGACTCCCACGTAGTCAACCGTGGTTCGAGTCCAGGACCCAGTGGCTTAAACTCACGCCGGGCGTGTGTGCGTGCGTGCCCAAGATCCCAAGAGGAGAATGGAGGAGAAGGGATTGCGGCATGGCCATCCCCCCTGGGGGGTGATTTCTCGCTTTCTATCTCTCTGTCTCTCTCTGTCTGGCGAGCGCACGTGCCCTATAGCAAAAACCTCTTTTTAAAAAAAAGTTAGATTCTTGGGACCAGCAAATGGCATAGTGATTACGTCACTGGACTCCCACATGGCCGACCGTGGTTTGAATCCTGGACCTGGTGACTTGAAACTCACACCGGGTACGTGTACATGAGTCCCAAGATCCTGGGAGGAGAAAGGAGGAGAATGGAGGAGAATGGATTGTGGTATGGCCACCCCCATGGGGAGTGTTTCTCACTTTCCCTGTCATTGTGTCTGTCTCTCAGGCACACGCACCCTAAGGCAAAAACCTCTCCAATCGACTGATTGATTGATCGATCAATCAATCAATGTTAGATTCTCAATTTGGGTCAAAAGATTGCATGGATGGGTGTGTGCATGTGCACATGTGCCTTTAACTGGAGGCTTGCCTAAAATGAAAGGGCAAAGGCTAAACAAAGTGATAGGTAAAGGTAAACAAGGCAAAGGCCACCCAGAATAACTCAGGGGCAGTCATACTGATCCAGGAAAAAAACAGAATTTCAGGAAGAAAATAACTGGGTCAGAGAGGGGGTTATTTCATATCAGCATCTTTTATGTAAAGATATATCAGTGCCTACTAATATTTCATCAAAGTTTATAAAGAAAAAAATGCAGAAAACAATAGAATTTGATGAAAATCATGGTTTTATCCCCCCCCCCAAGAGAGGGAATTTTAATAATACACACATTCTTTTTAAATATCCATGGAACCTTAAAAAAACATAGAATACAATAAGACAATGACATGGTATAGTCTATCTCTTCTGATCACCAGACAATACAGTGAGTAACAAAAGGACAGACCCAGCCACACTAGTGTACCCTGGCAGACTGCTGTTTGGTACTCTGAGGCCATATGAAAGGACTGGGTTCCCAGCTTCCCCTAAAAATTGTGCATGGTGGTGCACATTTGTAATCCCAGCTACTCTAGAGGCTGAGAAAGAAAGATCGTGGCATTGTGAGACCCTGATGAGAAAAAAAAAAAATGAAGAATACTCCAAGGAATCTAAAAATAATAGAAATCCGAATGTCAAAATAATTCTTAGATAAGAGGAAATGCAAATTTATAATCAAGACTTTAAGACAGTACAATTTTTTTAATAGATTTTTGTCTTCAGGTACATGCACTCACCAGAGAGAGGAGGAGACAGAGACAGTGAAAGGGAAAGTGAGAAATCACCCCCTGGGGAGATGGCCATGTGTAATCCCTTTTCCTCCATTCTCCTGGGATCTTGGGCACTCATGCACATGCTCTCGGCATGAATTTCAAGCCACCAGGTCCAGGACACGAACCATGGTAGGTCATGTGGGAGTCCAGTGATGTAATCACTACACAATCTGCTGGACTTGACAGTAAAATATCTTTATGTTAAAAAAATGCATTTTGAGGGGACCAGCAGTTGGTGTAATGGCTATGTTGCTGGACTCCCATGTAGTTGACTGCAGTTCGAGTCCCAGACCAGGTGGCTTAAACTCACGCCGGGCGCATGTGCGTGCATGCCCAAGATCCCGAGAGGAGAATGGAGGAGAAGGGCTTGCAGTGTGCCCATCCCCCGGGAGGTGATTTCTTGGTTTCTGTCTCTGTCTCTCTCTGTCTTTCTGGAGAGTGCATGTGCCCTATAGCAAAAACCTCCCCACCACCACCAAAAAAAAAGTATTTTTGTTCTTTTTAAAAAATATCCATTTCCTATTTAAGAATCACTTAACACTGTATTTTCATTGCTTCTATTTTTAGTTTCCTTAAATTATTCCTTTGTTATTAATTGCTCACTCTATTCACTGATGATCAGAGAATGTAACCTATAAATGTATCATTGAAAGTGTTATTGGGGCTGGCAGTGGCATGGTTGTTAAGGTGCTGAACTCCCCCATGGCTGACCACAGTTTGAGTCCCAGACCTTGTAGCTTGCTTTCTCACTTTATTTCTCTCTTGGTCTGGTCAAATTAAAAAATAACAATAATAATAAAAATAAATAATTCTTTAAAAAGAAAGTCTTATTATTAACTATTATACCCATGGTTATATTTCTCTTTTCTTTCATAGTATCATGTATTTAGATTTTCTCTCTTTTTGTTTTTGTCTAGCTTCATCTAAAAATTCAGAGTCTCATATGTTTTTATCATCTATGAAAAAAAAACACAAACGTAAACCAAGCAATCAATTCAAGAAGCCAGAAGATGAGCAATATCTAGGAAAAGAATGAATAGCAATATGGGTTGACCTAAGCCTGAGAAGTGGATCTTTGAAAAGACCAACAAAATAGACACATGTATGAAAAAGGCAAACAAGAGGAGAAAATTAAATACATAATATTATGAATGAAAAGAAAGACAGTCTATAGATACAATCAGTTAATAGTTTTGGGCATCTTGATGAAAAGTTTCTTATATGAGAAAAACAATTTTTCTGGGTGGTAAATTTATAAGAACTAGAAACTATTTTTTAAAAAAAGTTATCAAGTGTGTTTGGCTCCATGTGCAGAGTAATGCATTGTTCAAGGGAAGCCAGATTCCAAATGTGACCTCAGTTCGGATCCCTGGTCTGGTTATCCAAAGACATGCCAGGTAGGTCAGCATGATGAGTGTCCAAGATCCAAATGGAGGCAGGGATCATGGCATGACCAGACCCTGTGAAGAGTGCTCACCTCTCTGTCTCTCTCTCTCATACATGTATGTGCACATGTTCTGTGGTCAGGAATACAGGAACAAAACTGAGGAGGGTAGCTGGAGCCTTAGACTGCATAAACATGTTGTGATGAAATTACTAAATGCAACCTATAAAAATAAACAGCCTGAAAAAGCTGTAATCAATTTAGCACTTCCGGGACAGCCCATGGTCGTGATTGGGGCATTAAGATTGCATCTGGCCAATTTTGAAGTTTGAGTCGGCAGACATGGTGGTTTGAAAAACACACAAGGTACATGTGTATATGTGCCCCACATTCTTCGTGGAGAATGGAGGAGAAGGGATTGAGGTGTGATCATCCCTCTGGGGTAGGGGGTGCTTTCTCACTTTCCCTTCCTCTTTCTCCGAGTGTACGTACCCTGTAGCAAATTTTAAAAAATAATAATAAATAAAAGTACTTTACAGAGACCTTTGTCTATTCTAGAACTATTCTGATTTGCCAAATGTGTATTTAAATATGCAAAAGCATATGGAGTGTGGCCTAGGCAAGGGCATCAAATCCATAGCAGCAGTTAGTGAAAAAACTCCAACAGAAATGAAGCTCCCAAACTGAAGGGACTGGATGTGTATTAGTAAGGGCTGGAAACCTGCTGCTTCAGGAAAATAAGGAAATTCTGCAACACTGGGTGGTTTGCAGCTAGTAAAAATGCAAAGAAAATATAAGACCCTAAGGCTTTTCCTAAGATTAACAGAAAGCAAGCTTGCTGTAACACTGGGTAAATATAGTTGTTTAGAGCTGGCACCAGAAGAAAACCTGCACGCTCTGACTCTCCAGGGGGTGTGGTTTTTGTGCCTGAGACAGCCTGAGAACAACATAAAGATCTCTCTCAGAATAAGCAAAATCAAGTTCAGTTTGGTGGTTATTATCATCATTCCAACATAATAGGGAGGTAGCACTCTACTTCAAGCACTGTGAGCCTTTATATCCTGTTCTCGTGTGAACGGTTTTGTTTAGTGTTAGTGGCATTTAATAATGACTTTTGCTTTTATAGAATAATGGAATGCATGGTGTGCTGAATTTGCCTTCCAATTACGCTCAGAGTTAACATGATCTGTGCAGCCAAAGCTGGCTAGGTTGCTGAGAATCTCCACCAAAATCCTCATCACCAGAGGAGAAAAGACAAAAAAAAAAAAAAAAAAAAGAAATCTTTCGACAGTGACTCTACTGAGGGATACTGTTGAACCTGTTCAGGGAGGCTTCCTTTTGCAGTATTAAACAGAGTACTTGCCGTTAGAACCCAAAAACCTTACTTACCTGCAGAGAAATAAGCAGGGGAAAGTGGAACACGTCACAGGAATTCTCACATTACAGAAGGAGCATGGGTCTCTTTAAAGTAGCATCTTCTCAGATGTTTGTTATAAATCATTAACTATCAATACAGACTAATGACAAAGTGTTCTAAGGCACTGCAAATTAAAAATCAACTAGAACTTAGAGTAAAAATATATATAAGGAGGCTGACAGGTGGCATAGTAGTTAAGGCTCTGGACTTCCACATGGCCAACCTTGGTTCAAGTCCCAGACTTGGCAGCTTGAAAATCATGTCAGGTGTGTGTGTGTGCCCAAAATTCCAAGAGGAGAATGGAGGAGAATGGAGGAGTAGGGATTGTGGCATGGCCATTCCCCTTGGGGAGTGATTTCTCTCTCTCTCTCTCTCTCTCCCCCCTTCCAGTGAGTGTACATGCCCTATGGCAAAAACCTAAAAACAAACAAATCAGCATATAGGTCAGCCAGGTGAAGTTGCTAGGTAGCTGGATCCCACATGGCCAACTACACAATTCAAGTCCAGGATCCAGCAACTTGGAAAGTATGGCAGCTTATATGTGCATGTGTGCCCCACATCCTGAGAGCAGAATGGAGGAGAAAGGATTATGGCATGGCCATCCTCCCAGGGCCTGATTTCTCACTTTCTCACTTCCCCCCACCTCTCTCTCTGACAAGTGCATGTGCCCAATAGCAAAAACTAAATACACACACACACACACACACACACACACACACTTTTAAAAAAGAATTATTTATTTAACTTTATTATTATTATTACTTTAAATTTGCTATAGGGCATGTGTGCTCAGTGGAAAGAGACAAAGAGAGAAAGTGAGAAAGCAAACCACAGGATTCGGGACTCAAACACCATCGGCCATGTGGGAGTCCAGCACCTTAACCACCATGCCACCTGTTGGCCCGAATAATTTTGTTTTTGTAGGTTTTTGCTGTATGATGTGTGCACTCACCAGAGACAGAGACAGAGAGAGAAAGTGAGAAATCACCCCTTGAGAGGATGGCCATGCCACCTCCTCTAGTCTCCTCCTGGGATTTTGGGCACATATACACACATGCCCGGTGTGAATTTGTAGAAATCTAGCACTTTAACCACTATGCCACCTACTGGCCACTAAAGTGATAATTATTTTTAAACACAGATATACAACCTAAAAGCCTAACCCTAAAAGTTAGTGTTTTGTTGTTGCTGTTTTTTAATTGCCAGTGCACTCACCAGATGAGAGGTGGGGGAGAGAGAGGGTATCCCACAGTAAGGTGTACTCATGACACAATCTCTTTCCTCCATTCTCCATCCCATTAAGACTTGGGCCACACATGTACCTAGGCATCTTTAATAAGTCACTGGGGTCAAGCTTCAAACCACTGTCAGCCATGTAGCATTTGGCTCCCTACCACTGTTCTGCAGGGCTGGCCCCTAAAAACTAGTCTTGACCTCTAACCTGGTGGCTTCTAACCAACAGGCAGGCATAGAGTCCAGAAAGAAACATGCTACCTTACATGTGCCAAGCTTGTGAACCCAAACCTATGACAGACTTCATTAGGGTCAAAGAAATGCGATGAAGATGGAAATTTCTTTTTTCTTTTTCTTTTCTTTTCTTTTATTATTTTTTTTATTATTATTTTTTTTAGAGTTTTTTGCTACAGGGCGCATGTGCTTGCCAGAAAGACAGACAGAAAGCGAGAAATCACCCCCAGGGAGGATGGTCATGCCACAACCCCTTCTCCTCCTTTCTCCTCTAGGGATCTTGGGCACATAAGCACACCTGCCCAGCGTGAGTTTTAAGCCACTGGGTCCAGGACTCGAACCATGATCAACAACTACATGGGAGTCCAGCAACATAACCATTACTCCTACTGCTGGTCCCAGAAGATGGAAGTCTTGAAAGTTAAACTTTCAAAAGATATTTGTTAGGGGCCAGCAAGTGGTGTGGTGGTTAAAGGACTGGACTTTATATGGCCAACCATGGTTCGAGTCCCAGACGCAGGGACTTGAAAAATCACACTGAGCGCATGTGACAGGATGCCCCAAGTCCCCAGAGAATGGAGGAAAAGGGATTGCAGAGTGGCCCTCTCCCCTGGGGATATGATTTCTCACTTTCCCCTCTCTCTGTCTCTCTCTCTGGCAAGTGTACAGACTCTGTGACAAAAATCTTAAAAAAAAAAAAAAAAAGACATTTGTAATTTACAAAATGCAATTCAATGGGCCACAAGCACCTTTCTTATTTTTAAAGGTGGCTTTCAACAAATACATAAGAAATAGCCTAGTTCGGAAGTTAGCAATTTTGTTTTCTGTAAAAATCCAGATAGTAAGTATTTTAGGCTTTGAGGGCCAGACAGTGTCTGTCAAAACTACTTAATTGCCACTGTAGTGTGACTACAGTCACAGACAATATGTAAATGTGTTAGAGCAGGTGCATTCCAATAAAACTTTATTTACGAACACTGAAATTTCAATTTTATATCATTGTCATGTGTTTGGTATATAACTCTTCTTATTATTCTTAAACCATTTAAGAATGTAAACATATTCTTGGCTTCTTAGCTACTGGCCCTACATAAACAGACTGTGTGCTAGATTTTACCCATGACTGTAGTTTCCAGAACTAGGCCCCCTCCTCTCTAAGCTCATAAACAAAGGCCGATGTGGAAAAATAAATGTATTCACCGAAGAGGGAGAGAAGTATGGTAACTCTTGTTACTGAGGATCATATTTACTATTGGCCAGAGATCAAAAGAACAAATATGCTTTGAAAACCTAGTGTTGAGGATCAGCAGGTGGTATAGTGGTTACCTCGCTGGACTCCCACATGGTGGACCATGGTTCGAGTCCTGGACCCAGTGGCTTGAAACTCATGCTGGAAAGACAGAAAGCAAGAAATCACCCCCAGGGGGAAGACTACACTGCAATTCCTTCTCCTCCACTCTCCTCTCAGGATTTCGGACATGCATACACATCCAGCATGAGATTCAAGCCACTGGGTCTGGGACTTGAACTGCAGTCAACTACATGGGAGTCCAGCAATGTAACCATCACACCATCCGTTGGTCCCGAGGCTTACTTATCTTAGAATTTACCTTTCACAACAGTGCCATGGGATATTCCATACATACACACTCTGCTTTTCACAGACGAGGAAACTGAGTCTCAAAATTAAGTAACTCACCAAGTAAGAACTTGGCTCAGTCTTTTCAGAAAAGTCTAATTGTGGTATCTTGACTGAGAAAGAACTGCATTCATAGTGAAAGACATGAGGAGGAAAAGCTGCACGCAATTCTTGCACTGGAGTTGACATTCAAGAAGTAAGTGATTCAGTGCCAAAGGGAACAGAGACTACCTGGGCTAGAGAACAGTGAGAGATCTCGAGCCCTCGCTGCTCTGCTGGGGCAGCAGCCACAGATGCTACCCCAGATCAACCCAAACCAGCTTCGGGGTGTGACCCTCTGCTTTGTCTGCCTGTGGTGGCAGAGGCAGTCCAGAAGTGAACCAGTAATAGGCCTAATTTAATTATATCCAGACTGTATAGCAAGTTAGCCGTCATATAAGAGATAGGGGTTTCATGTTGCCGTTCTAAGACTCACACTTTGGTCAACTTTTAGGTGTTTCTCCCCTCTCCCCCCTTTTTAAAGAACTATTTTATTTAACTTTATTTATTTTAATTTGATCAAAGAGGGACAGAATGAGAGAGAGAGAGAAAGAGAGAGGGAAAGTGAGAAAGCAAGCTACCAGGTCTGGGGCTTGAACCATGGTAGGCCATGTGAGAATCCATTACCCTTAACCACCACACCACCTGCCAGCCCCTCCCCCTTTTTAATAAATGTAACATACATTTAATTTATAAGAATGTTAAAGTAATAAAGATAAGGAATATAAATTAAAAATTATCCAGAGCCAGCCCCATAGTCAGAGAGATTGGTCTCACTGCAATCCCTTCTCCTCCATTCTCCTCTCAGGATTTTGGGCATCCACTCATACTTGGAGGGAGTGTTTTTTTTTTTTTTTTTTGAGAAGTTTTTTCGCTATAGGGCGCGTGCACTCGCCAGACAGACAGAGAGAGACAGAGAGACAGAAAGCGAGAAATCACCCCCCCGGGGGGATGGTCACACCGCAATCCCTTCTCCTCCATTCTCCTCTTGGGATCTTGGGCACGCACGCACACGCGCCCGGCGTGAGTTTTAAGCCCCCGGGTCCGGGACGCAAACCGCGGTCGACTACGTGGGAGTCCAGCGACATAGCCATTACGCTAATAGCTGGTTCCCTGGAGGGTGTGTTTTTCAAGTCACTGGGTCCAGGACTTGAACTGCACAGTTGGCCATGTGAGATCCAGTAACCTAATCCACTACACCACCAGCCGGCCCACTATTTTTATTTGCTACTTGTTATAACTATTAATTTTTAAATGGGAGAAGAAAACAAGAATAATGAATTTTACGAAGAGAAATGTGGTCGTCTACAAACATGTCAAAGAATGAAACCAAAATGTAAATATGTTTGAGAATTTAAAAAAAAAGAAGTTTAGAAAATAATGGCCATATGCATTTTGTGTTAAAAAAAATTATGCAGTGTTTGTGGAAAATTTCTTGGCTAGGTGATGGGGAAAATTGTATGTAAATGTATAACACATGAAGATCACTTTTATAATTAAAATCTGCGAGAAAGAGCTATGAAATTGATTTGGCAAAATAAGAAGTACAGTACCAATAACATAGTATTAAAAATGGGGTATCCTTGGGACCAGCAGTTAGCCTAATGGCTATGTCACTGGACTCCCACATAGTCGACCATGGTTCAAGTCCCGGACCTGGTGGCTTAAACTCACACCGAGCGTGTGTGCGTGCGTGCCCAAGATCCCGAGAGGAGAATGGAGGAGAAGGGATTGCGGTGTGACCATACCCCTGGGGGGTGATTTCTCGCTTTCTGTCTCTCTGTCTCTCTCTGTCTTTTGGGCAAGCACACGCACCCTATAGCAAAAACCTCTCCAAAAGGAAAAATAAAATGGGGTATCCTTTAAAAGCTTATTGATAATGTTCTAAGGCCATTTTTATAACTATACTTTTCTTTTAAAAAAAATTAAGACAGGGTCTTACAAGTCACAACAATGTTTCAGATTCCCGTCTGAGACCACAAACATGTGCCATCATACCTGGCTGTTTTGAGAGGTTTTTGCTTTAGGGCACATGCGCTCACCAGAAAGACAGAGAGACAGAGAGAGAGAAAGTGAGAACTCACCCCCCAGGGGGGAACTCATCCCCCAGAGGAGATGGTCACGCCGCAATCACGTCTCCTCCACTCTCCTCTCGGGATCTTGGGCACGCACGCACACGCGCCCGGCATGAGTTTAAGCCACTGGGTCTGGTACTCGAACTCGACTAAATGGGAGTCTAGCGACATAGCCATTACACCAACTGCTGGTCCCATACCTGGCTCTTTTTTAGACAAGTTCTCGCCGTTGTCCACAGCAGCCTAGAGCTCACCATTCTCTTGCCTCACACTCCAGAGTCACTGGGATTACAAGCATGTACCACCGCACTGGGATTCAGTGAACCAGAAATTTAACCTGGGACTCCCATGTGGTTCCAGCCTGCAGAATACAGTTTCTTAGCAGTGTGAATGTAACTATCATCTTTTAACTTTTTTGTTTTTTAAATTGCTAGACAGTATGTGCACTTGCCAGAGTAAGACAGAGAAATGGGGGAGGGGAAGAACCCCATGATGGTGTATGGTTATGATGCAAGTCTTTCTCCATTTCTCCATCCTGTTGGGATTTGGGCATGCATGCACATGTGCTAGACATGTTTTTCAAGCTGCCAGGGCCAGGATGTGAACCACAGTTGGTCATGTAGGATCTGGATCCCTTAGCCACTAGGCTCTGGGGCTGGCCCTAAGTTGTTTTTTTTTTTTGTTGTTCTTTTTTTTTTTAATGTGTATGCATTTTGCCTTTATTGCCAGAGGGTATATGTGCTGATGAAAGAGAAAGAGAGAGAGAGAGAGAGAGAGAGAGAGAGAGAGAGAGAGGAGGAAAGATAGAAAAATTACCTTTCAATGGGGGTGTGGTCATGCCACAAGCCTTTATCCTCCATTTCTAAATCCCATCAGGATTTTGGGCATGCACACACACATGCCTGGCATGTTTTTCAAGTCACTGGGACTGGAATTTGAAACACAGTTAGCCATGTGGGACCTGATTCCCCCCCCCCCCCTCCCCCCCCCTGCACAGGGCCTAACCACTGTGCTATGAGTCCAGCCCATTTTAACTTTTATTTAAGAGAGAGGGAACTGCACAATAAGTAGGAAGAATGGACTTATCCAAATAGCTTCTCATAACAGAATCATTGTATGTTTTTGTTACATATTTCTTTCTTTATTGCCTTTTCACTACAAATGGCTATTTTCTAAGACAATCTCAGAACACAGCATTATTTTTGGGGTGTACACACAAAACAATCTCAGTTTCTTTTTTTCTTTTTAAAACTCTATTTATTTCTTCCATGAGAGAGAGACAGAAAGATAGATACCCCAGATGAGGTCCTCATGCCACCATCCACCCCAAGCCCTCGCCAGCCCAGATGACACACAGTGGCTCCAGGATATAGATGTGGTTCCAGTGTGTTACCATTGCTCACTGGCCCTAATCCCAGTTTTTCAACAATTTGCTATTTCATGCATCTCATAGGTTGCTACGGTATTCTCACTTTAAATTCTTCAACATTTAACTTCTATAAAGCCACAACGTTTGGCCTTGAGGAACAAGTTAGAGAGAATCACAAGCATATCACAACAGAAAAATAGTAATTGTGTACCACGATTCCAGAATAACACAAAAAGCGTCAAACAGCAAAGTCCCAGAGAGCGAGCCTTGGGGCCCACTTCCCTTCTCTGCCTGTTCCTCTGCTTTCCGTGATATGCTCGCTGAAACATAACTCAGCCCCATGGGAGTCTCTCTCTTTTCTCCACCGTGTTCTCCTTACACCAACATTCAACCGATGTACCCATGGTAATGCAACCTCTCTATAAAGAGTTTTGATCCATTTGGAGACTATAGCCAAGGCTGGAGAAAGAAGGACAGACAATGAACAGAATTTCCACCTGGATTCTCTGAGTTCTAAAGGTTTTGGGCTTATTTTTGTGGGTCTTTTCTTTTATTTTCTCTTCTTTTCTTTTGAGAGGTTTTTGCTATAAGGTGCATGTGCTCGCTGGAAAGACAGAGAGACAGAGAGACAGAGAGACAAAAAGCGAGAGATCACTCCCCAGGGGGGATGGCCACGCTGCAATCCCTTCTCCTCCATTCTCCTCTTGGAATCATGGGCACACACGCACATGCCACCTGGCATGAGTTTAAGCCACCGAGTCTGGGACTCGAACTAAAGTCAACTACATGGGAATCCAGTGACATAGTCATTACAGCAACTGCTGGTCCCTTTTTTTGTTTTGTTTTTAAGCTTATTTATTTCTTCCATGAGAGTCAGGGAAAAAGAGCGGTGGGGGGAACAGCAGTTGGTGTAATGGCTATGTCACTGGACTCCCATGTAGTTGACTGCGGTTCGAGTCTTGGACCCGGTGGCTTAAACTCATGCCGGATGCATGTGTGTGCATGCCCAAGATCCCAAGAGGAGAATGCAAGAGAAGAGATTGCAGCGTGACCATCCACCCTGGGGAGTGATTTCTTACTTTCTGTCTCTCTGTCTTTCTCTGTCTTTCTGATGGTGCACACACCCTGTAGCAAAAATCTCTCAAAAAAAAGAGAGAGTGGTGGGGTACCCACAACAGAGTCTTTATTGCTACAATCCACCCCCAGCTTCGGCCAGCCAGGATTATGGGAATGTACACCTAGTGTGCATAGGGAGGTCTGAGGATGTGAACTCAGGACCTTTTCACGTGGATCTAGCATGGCAGAGCATTGTGTTACCACTGTGTCACCATCTGGCCCCAGCCAGGTCATTCTTATAAACTAAGGCAGCTTCATAGGGAGTAGGTCTGCATTCCCGTATGAGAATATGAGAGACATAGGCCTAGCCTGGCCAGGTGGTACAGTGGTAATCCCCTCGTTCTGATGAGCATTCGCTTGCCTGTTTCACACGGAGAGTGATGGCTTGTCATACACGACTTTGGCTATCACTTCGCACATATGGGTTATAATCAGCTGAGAAACCATTGTTCTCCCTCTGCAATGAAGACAAATGAGCCATTTTGAGTTTAAAAAGAGAGGATATTTTCTAGAGTATTTTCAGATATGGCTTTTGCTTGCTGTATGTCAAAACAATCTTATAGTGACTCTCAGGAACTAGTATCAACAAATGATATTCCATATAATATGAAATGTTTTTCTGTTACTTCAAATTTCCTGCTTTAGTCCCAAGAGCAGTAACGATGATTTATCATTGTCATCACAGTTATAGCAACCATGCTGCCACACAGGGTCCATTCTCGGAAAGGCCTCTGGTGGGTTTATTGCCTTGCTATACCTGTCCTGAAATTAATAATTTTGTTTTGTTTTGGGAGGCTTTTGCTATTGGGTACATGTGCTCACTGGAGAGATAGATAGAAAGTGAGAAGTCACTGCCACACTGCAATCATTTCTCCTCCATTCACCTACTGGGATTTTGGGCACACATGCACATGTACCCGGAGTGAGTTTCAACCTGCCAGGTCCAGGACTCAAACTGTGGTTGGCCATGCAGGAGTCCAACACTTTAACCATTATGCCACCTGCTGGCCCAGAAATGATTAATAATTTTGACCAAAGGGCTCAGTGTTTTTTAGGGCTCTGGGCCCTACAAATTACATAGCTGACTCTGATGGTCATATTTGACTTTAGATACCACCTTGCTTATATAGAACAATGATACTACTCAAGGATTTTATAACTTCACAGCTGTGAAAGCCATTAGAACTGAAACTAGGAGGGAATAGTAAGTAACAATTTAAAAAACATTGGTTAGCCCCATGACCTAGTGGTTAAAAGAATTGGATCCTACATATCCAACCATGGTTCAAATCTTAGCCCAGACAGCTTGAAAAACACACCAGACACATGTGCATGCATGCCCCAAATCCCAACAGGCTGGAGAAAGGAGAAGGGCTTTGCAGCATGAACAGACCCCACTGGAGGTTGCTCTCTTTCTCTGTCTCTGGTGAGTGCACGTTCTCTCTAGAAAATAAAAAACAAATGAGGGCCAGCAGGTAGTGTGGTGGTTAAGGTACTGGACTCCCACACGACTGACGCTGGTTCAAGTCCCGGACCTGGCAGCTTGAAAATCACTCTGGATTCATGTGCATGTGTGCCCAAAATCCCAGGAGGAAAATGGAGGAGAAGGGATTGGGTCATGGCACTTTGTTGGGGCAAGATTTTTTTTTTTCCCCTCACTGACTCTCTCTGGGTCTCTCTCCAGAGAGCACATGTGCCCTATGGCAAAAACTTTAAACAAACAAGAACTGTATGTGGTCAATGTAACTTAGGTACTTTACAGGTATAATCTTATTTAGATCTGAACATCTTTCAAAGCAGGTATTTTATCCATATTCAGGTGATAAGGGAACCAAGGCTCAGAAAGGCAACTCCAAAAGGCAACATTTCAAATTATATGCACTGATTACAAATATGTTTAAAATACACTATACTATAAGGGGGTTTTCAGAATGATAGGCTAAGGGCAGCCTTCAATAATTCATTTCCCCCCAAACCCTCTAAAATGAACAAAGAGAAGCAAAAACAGTGAAAGAATTCTGTTGATAATGAAACTAGGAAAAAAACAAAACAAAACAACAACAACAACAACAAAAAAAAAACAACAAAAACCGACACACAAAAAACTATGGCCTTACATAGTATATGAAGAATAGCTGTTAGATTCAATTACAGTTGGACCAAACCCAAGGAGGAAACCTAATGTCAACACTCATTTCCTCCACCCAGGGTAGGGTGAATATTTAAACCATTTCAGAAGAATGTTACTAAAAATTCTCTTTGAAGTGACAAAGACTAAGGGTGTGGCTAGGCCATAGGAAAAATGGGGTTATTTCCACACTTAGAGCAGCCAGTGAAGCAGACTGAATATATTCTAAAGAAACTTACTTAAAATAAAACTGCCAGTTGCCTGTACTCACCAACAACTCTGTCTCCCTAAATATTTATAGCTAAGAAAACCAAAAAACCCTCAAAGCCTCTGCATCACCAGAATTCCAGTTCAAATTCTATGTATCAATCACAGAGCATCTGGGTAAGCAGGGAGTTGGCAGAAACTCATAGTATTTGGGGACAAATAATATGAGTAGAGTCTATGTGATTCTATTCAAAAAGAATTATATGTAGGAAAAAAATTAAAACCCAATAGAGAAGCAATGCAGTGACGGTAAAATAAAACAAAACAAAACAAAACACAAAAAAGAGAGAGTAAAAAAGGAAAAGAGCAAGCAAATGTCAAAAGAAAAAAATTAGTTTTGGAATAAAATTTACTGTAAAAAGTAGAGCATTTCAGAGTTGGTTACATGGCCTAGTGGTTAAGACAGTTGATTCCACATGGCCGACTGGGCAGATCAAGTCTTGGATCTTAAGCTTGAGAAACATGCTAGGCGCCTGTGTGTGTGTGCTGAAAATTCCCTAAGGAGGGGACAGGTGGATAAGGGATTGCAGCAGGACCATTCGCCATGGGGAATGTTTTCTCCTCTCCCTCCGTTTTTCTCTGGCAAGTGCATGCATCCTCTAGCAAAAAGAAAAAGAGAGAGAGAGAGGAGAAGAGAATAGAAAATTTTGGACATAAAATATCTAGTGATAATTCTTTTTTTTTTTTTTCTTGCTATAGGGTGCATGCACTTCCCTGGAGAAAGACAGAGACACAAAGAGAGAGAGAGAGAGTGATACATCACCCCTCTGGGGGTATGGCCATGCTAAAACATGTTTTCCTCCATATTCCTCTTGGGATTTTTGAGCATGCACACACATGCCCAGTGTGTCTGGTACTCTAATCATGCAGTCAGCCATGTTGGTTCCAGCCACCTTAACCATTAGGGCACCTGGCTGGACCTCCAACTATACTCTTAAATTAAAAATAGAATATAAGACCAAAGAAGATGAGAGAGATAAAAAAGAAAATAGATAAAATTTCAGCCAAAAAAAAGAGGGAGATTATAAAAAAAAGTCACATTTAAAGTAGCAAATTATAGAACCAACACAGGAGAAAAGAATTTGTGGTGTATATGCCACATGATTGTGCAGTGGTAATGCAACTGGACCCATGTGGGAAGGTTTTCATCCTGGCATTTCCCTGTGCATGTGTGCCTGTGATCTAAACTGGCTGAACTGGGTGTGGATTGCAGTGTAAAGGCCCTATTGGAATGCCTATCATTCTGTCTCTCTCGTGGGAGAAATCATACACACACACACACACACACACACACACACACACACACACGTATTTAGTTTTTGTTAAAGGGAATATGTGCTCTCCAGAGAGAGAAAGAGAGTGAGAGAGAGAAAGAGACAGAGAAGGAAAATGAGAAATCGCCCCCCAGGAGGGATGGCCATGCCAAATCCCCACAATCCCTTTTCCTCTTCTCTTCTCAGGATTTTTGGTATGCACACAGATGTCCATTGTGATTTTCAAGCCTCCGGGTCCAGAACTCAAACCATGCAGCCAACCACATGGAATCCAGTCACCTTAACCATCATGGTACCTGGTTAGTCCTTAAACTATTCTTAAAGTTAACATTAAAAAAATTGGGAGGGGAGTGGCATGGTTCCAAATGACTGAGTATAATAAAAAAGAGAAATGTTGCTAACAATGAGAAAGGAACAAAGCTTTTAAAAGAATGTGATTAGCTATAGAATGATAGAAACCAACACATGTATTACTGGTGTTTCTAAAGAAAAGCAGAATTAACAAAAGAAGAGTAACAGAAAAAGATAGTATAGAAGAATACTACCTTGAAATTTAAAAAGGCATCTCCACCTCTTTTTTTTTTTTTTTGAGAGATTTTCACTGTAGGGCGCGTGCGCTCGCCAGACAGACAGAGAGAGACATAGAGACAGAAAGCGAGAAATCACCCCCCAGGGGGGATGGTCACGCCGCAATCCCTTCTCCTCCATTCTCCTCTCGGGATCTTGGGCACGCACGCACACGCACCCGGCGTGAGTTTTAAGCCACCGGGTCCGGGACACGAACCGCGGTCGACTACATGGGAATCCAGCGACATACCCATTATGCGAACTGCTGGTTCCTTTTTTTTTTTTTTTTTTAGATTTTTGTTTTTGCTATCGGGCACGTGCACTTGCTGGAGAGACAGAAAGTGAGAGATCATCCCTCAGGGGAGATGGCCATGCTGCAATTCCTTCTCCTTCATTCTCCTCTTGGAATCTTGGGCACACACGTGTGCACGTGCACACACATGCACACACGTCCAGTGTGAGTTTTAAGCCACTGGGTCTGGGACTCAAACCACAGCCATCTATGTGGGAGTCCAGCAACGTAACCATTACCCCATCTGCTGGTCCCAGGCATCTTCACATTTAAGAACCTGAAAAGCCTCATCATTTAGCAATAAAATATAACAAAGAACCACCAAAAAGGAAATATATTTTGTTGAAGTTACTTATAAAAAAATCCTACTGTGATCCAGGTTAACAAATGTGCCTCCTGTGGCAGTAGATGGCATAGTGGTTAAGGTACTGGATCCCACACCACTTACTCAGCGGTTTGAATCCTGAACCCAGCAGCTCAAAAAACACACCAGCCATGTGTGCATGTGAGCCCTAAATCCCAAGAAGAGAATGGAGGAGGGATTGTGGTGTGGGCGTACCTCTTAGGAGGTGATCTCTCACTTTCTCTGTCTCTGGTGTCTCTCTTTGGCAAGTATGTGCACCCTATGACAAACGTCTTAAGGGAAAAAAAAGAGAGAAAGAAAAAAACATTTGCCTCCAGCAGAAAGCAAAAGAAAGGCAGTTTCCCTGTGATTTCCCACACCAGCTCTAAAGGGGAAAAGATGAGGAAACAAACTTAAACTGTTGAGGGGAAAAGGAAGCAACTCCTCCAACAATCAATGCCCAGCCATGACATCATTCACATGTAACCAAAAGAAAGCGAGATACATAATGTAAAAATAATAGCATGCAAACAAAAAGAAGAGGAAGGGGAAACTAATGGAAATTTTTTCATCTTTATATGAAGAGGTTTCTTAAATTTTTATTTTTTGTTTATTTCTTCCATGAGTGAAAGACAGAGAGATCCCCCCCAAACAGGGTTTTGCTGCCATGATCCACTCCCAGCTTCAGCCAGCCCTGGACCACGGGAATACAATGCTTAGCATACTCAAAGAAGTCTCTAGACATGAAGCCAGAGCCTTCCTTTACAGGGGAATCTCTCAGCACATAGCATTTTACTGCTGTGCCATTATCCAGCGCCAATCACATCCTGAAATCAATAATTTTGAAAATACAGATTTATTCCTGTTATTTAAAAGTAACCAAACCAGCTGGTGACATGGTGATTAAGGTTGTTGGATCCCATATGGCTGACCGCATGATCTGAGTCTCATACCCAGTGCCCTGAAAACAAAACAAAACAAAAAACCAGGCATGTGTGCATGCCCAAAATCGCAACAGGAGGGAGAAATGCAGAAGGCATTATGTCATGACCATGTTGCATGGGAACTTCTCACTTTTCTATTCTCATTGACTCTCCAGTGAGTGCACACACCTGTACAAAGAAAAAACAAAAAACAAAAAAACAAAACAAAACAAAAAAAACCCCCAGAGACCAGCAGATGGCACAATGGCTATGTCGCTGGACTCCCATGTAGTTGACCGCGCGGTTGGAATCCCAGACTCGGTGGCTTAAACTCACATTGCGCATACGCGAGTGTGCTCAAGATCCCAAGAGGAGAATGGAGAAAGGATTGCAGCGTGGACATCCTCCTGGGGGATGATATCTTGCTTTCTATCTCTGTCTCTTTCTGTCTTTCTGGCGAGCACGCATGCCCTATAGCAAAAACTTCTCCAAAAACAAAAACAAAAACCCACAAATGAACAAAAAACCCTACAAGTAGAACTAAAAACTGATCATGTATCGTCCAACTTAGAATAGGGTCAGAGTGAGGAAGAAAAGAAATCAGGGACCAGCCTGTAGTGTAGTGGTTAAGGTGACTAGATCCCACCTATGTAATGAGCTCTATCCCATGTATACCTCATGGTTCAAGTCCCAGACTGCGGGGCTTGTACAACAAGCAGGGTTTGTGTGTGTGCTTGTTGTCCAAAAATCCCAAGAAGAAAGTCAAGGAGACTGGATTGTGGTGTGACCATCCCCCTGGGGTATGCTTTCTCACTTACTCTCTTTCTTTCCCCTGTGAGTGCACGTTCCCTATAGTAAATATTAAAAAAAAAAAAAAAAAAAAAAAACAAGATAAAACCAGCAGTCCTGAGCGGGTATTG
>NW_006159849.1:8504017-8519113 GCF_000334495.1 Tupaia belangeri chinensis | reverse complement strand
CGCATAGCCATTTTTGGAAACTGGTGGTTCTTTTTTTTTTTTTTTTTTAGATTTTTGTTTTTGCTATCGGGCACGTGCACTTGCTGGAGAGACAGAAAGTGAGAGATCATCCCTCAGGGGAGATGGCCATGCTGCAATTCCTTCTCCTTCATTCTCCTCTTGGAATCTTGGGCACACACGTGTGCACGTGCACACACATGCACACACGTCCAGTGTGAGTTTTAAGCCACTGGGTCTGGGACTCAAACCACAGCCATCTATGTGGGAGTCCAGCAACGTAACCATTACCCCATCTGCTGGTCCCAGGCATCTTCACATTTAAGAACCTGAAAAGCCTCATCATTTAGCAATAAAATATAACAAAGAACCACCAAAAAGGAAATATATTTTGTTGAAGTTACTTATAAAAAAATCCTACTGTGATCCAGGTTAACAAATGTGCCTCCTGTGGCAGTAGATGGCATAGTGGTTAAGGTACTGGATCCCACACCACTTACTCAGCGGTTTGAATCCTGAACCCAGCAGCTCAAAAAACACACCAGCCATGTGTGCATGTGAGCCCTAAATCCCAAGAAGAGAATGGAGGAGGGATTGTGGTGTGGGCGTACCTCTTAGGAGGTGATCTCTCACTTTCTCTGTCTCTGGTGTCTCTCTTTGGCAAGTATGTGCACCCTATGACAAACGTCTTAAGGGAAAAAAAAGAGAGAAAGAAAAAAACATTTGCCTCCAGCAGAAAGCAAAAGAAAGGCAGTTTCCCTGTGATTTCCCACACCAGCTCTAAAGGGGAAAAGATGAGGAAACAAACTTAAACTGTTGAGGGGAAAAGGAAGCAACTCCTCCAACAATCAATGCCCAGCCATGACATCATTCACATGTAACCAAAAGAAAGCGAGATACATAATGTAAAAATAATAGCATGCAAACAAAAAGAAGAGGAAGGGGAAACTAATGGAAATTTTTTCATCTTTATATGAAGAGGTTTCTTAAATTTTTATTTTTTGTTTATTTCTTCCATGAGTGAAAGACAGAGAGATTCCCCCCAAACAGGGTTTTGCTGCCATGATCCACTCCCAGCTTCAGCCAGCCCTGGACCACGGGAATACAATGCTTAGCATACTCAAAGAAGTCTCTAGACATGAAGCCAGAGCCTTCCTTTACAGGGGAATCTCTCAGCACATAGCATTTTACTGCTGTGCCATTATCCAGCGCCAATCACATCCTGAAATCAATAATTTTGAAAATACAGATTTATTCCTGTTATTTAAAAGTAACCAAACCAGCTGGTGACATGGTGATTAAGGTTGTTGGATCCCATATGGCTGACCGCATGATCTGAGTCTCATACCCAGTGCCCTGAAAACAAAACAAAACAAAAAACCAGGCATGTGTGCATGCCCAAAATCGCAACAGGAGGGAGAAATGCAGAAGGCATTATGTCATGACCATGTTGCATGGGAACTTCTCACTTTTCTATTCTCATTGACTCTCCAGTGAGTGCACACACCTGTACAAAGAAAAAACAAAAAACAAAAAAACAAAACAAAACAAAAAAAACCCCCAGAGACCAGCAGATGGCACAATGGCTATGTCGCTGGACTCCCATGTAGTTGACCGCGCGGTTGGAATCCCAGACTCGGTGGCTTAAACTCACATTGCGCATACGCGAGTGTGCTCAAGATCCCAAGAGGAGAATGGAGAAAGGATTGCAGCGTGGACATCCTCCTGGGGGATGATATCTTGCTTTCTATCTCTGTCTCTTTCTGTCTTTCTGGCGAGCACGCATGCCCTATAGCAAAAACTTCTCCAAAAACAAAAACAAAAACCCACAAATGAACAAAAAACCCTACAAGTAGAACTAAAAACTGATCATGTATCGTCCAACTTAGAATAGGGTCAGAGTGAGGAAGAAAAGAAATCAGGGACCAGCCTGTAGTGTAGTGGTTAAGGTGACTAGATCCCACCTATGTAATGAGCTCTATCCCATGTATACCTCATGGTTCAAGTCCCAGACTGCGGGGCTTGTACAACAAGCAGGGTTTGTGTGTGTGCTTGTTGTCCAAAAATCCCAAGAAGAAAGTCAAGGAGACTGGATTGTGGTGTGACCATCCCCCTGGGGTATGCTTTCTCACTTACTCTCTTTCTTTCCCCTGTGAGTGCACGTTCCCTATAGTAAATATTAAAAAAAAAAAAAAAAAAAAGAAACCAGATAATACCAGCAGCTCTGAGCTGGTATTGTGATACACTTGTTATGTGACACACACTGTGCTAAAACTTTACACACATGGTCTCATTTATCTCCACGAACAGCCTCTGTGAAGTAAGTACCATTGTTATCCACATTTGCCAAAGAGAAGAAGGGTCATAGTTAGGAGATAGTGGAACCAGAATTCAGTCTCAGGTCTACCCTAGTCTAGAAGCTGTGCTACTGAACACCACACTGCCCTACCTCCTAGGGGATTTCACTACACTGCCTTTAGTCTCTGCCAGATCAATTACTAGATCATTACAGATTCTTCTTGTTTTATTTTTTTTCTGGCTACAAGTTTATTCAACACAACATAATCTCCTCCAACTTTACTGAGGTGGTTGGCCATGTACACGACCAAATCTGCTCTAAACTGGAACTTGGTGGCTGACAGGGCCCTAGCCTCGGCTTTCCTGTCTGCACCAGGGGGCATAGCACTGTGTCTGTAGGTGTCTCTGTCAGCTTCTCCTCTTGTGAGTCTTGCAGGTCGCTCGCCCTCCAGACCTTTGGGTTGGGGCCTGCCAGTCTCAGGACGGCTTCCGCACAGGGTGGCAGGCATGATCTCGCAGGGGCAGATGAAGGTAATCCCGCAGGTACTGGATACCCTCATTGGTAAGGGACCAGCAGAAATGTCTTCAGGCAAACTGCTCCTTCTCGTAGCCTCGAGACTTAAGAGACGGCATGGCCTTGATGATGTGAAGGTTGGACACAATCTTGTCAGCCAGTTCCTGGTGCTTGGGCATATGGATGTCCTTTGTGGCCACCATCACTCCCTCCTTAACAAGGAGTTCGTAAATGGCAATCCGGTTCTTCTTGGGCACCAACGTCGCGGTGGCTGCAGGGTCTGGGGCTGAGGCTCGTTGTCATTACTTCTCCGCATTAGGATCACCTGGAAAAGTTTTTGTGTTTTTTTTTTTTGAGAGATTTTCACTGTAGGGCGCGTGCGCTCGCCAGACAGACAGAGACATAGAGACAGAAAGTGAGAAATCACCCCCCAGGGGGGATGGTCACGCCGCAATCCCTTCTCCTCCATTCTCCTCTCGGGATCTTGGGCACGCACGCACACGCGCCCGGCGTGAGTTTTAAGCCACCGGGTCTGGGACACGAACCGCGGTCGACTACGTGGGAGTCCAGCGACATAGCCATTACGCTAACTGCTGGTTCCCACCTGGAAAAATTTTTATAGCCTATACCTAGGCACTACGTGAAGTTACTTACATTGGAATTTTTGAGTATGGAGTCTACATACGGTACTTTAAAAAGTTTTCCAGGTGATTCTAATGTTTGGGCAGGATTGACAACCACAAAATTAGACAACAAAGCAGATTAAGTCACAAAGGAAAATGCAATAAATTCCAAAAAGTTACATATTCTAGAGACCACAATTTTTTATTACAATGAAATAAAATTAGAAGTAATAGCAAAAATAATATCAAACCTAAGAAGAAAATAGAGATTAAATTAGAAAACTAAGCAAAACAAAATAAGAAATAAAAAACCTCAGACAACCATTTGGGGGAAAATAATCTCTTAAAAAAAACTCTTAGAAGTTACAACTGCATTTGCAAAAAAAAAAAAAAACTAGAAAATATTAATAAAAAGAAATACATAGAAAAACAGAAAGGATAAAGTTACAGTTGCCAATGAAACTCAGCCGAGCCCTCTGCTAGACCAGTGTTTCTCAAACTATCATGCTCAGAAAATGCCTATGGGGCTTGCTACAATTCTTTTTTCTTTTTTCCTAAATAATTATTTTATTTAACATTATTTATTAATTCATTTTTAAAATTTGGTCAGAGAGAGACAGAGTGAGAGAGAAAGAGGAGGAAAAGTGAGAAAGCAAGTTGCCAGGTCTGGGGCTCAAACCATGGTAGGTCACGTGGGAGTCCAGTGCCCCTAACCGCCCCACCTGCCGGCCCCAAATATTCTTGATTCTCTTCTGTAGAAGATTCTTGACTCCCCTGACTTGACTTAGAGACTAAGGATGTAAATTTCAACAAGCATGCTAAGTAACTCTGATGTGGGTGATCAGTCAGCATGTTATAAGTGGTGTCCCCACTCAAAACCAAATGTCTGCACTAGGTCATAAAGGTTTTCCACTGCCTCTTTGGCAAAAGAGTTTTGGTTTTTACATTTAAGTATATCATCTATTTTGAGTTTAAAAAATTTTGGGGGGGGACCAGCAGTTAGCGTAATGGCTATGTCGCTGGACTTCCACGTAGTCAACCACAGTTCACGTCCCGGATCAGGTGGCTTAAAACCCAACACAGGCGGGGGTGCGTGCGTGCCCAAGATCTGGAGAGAATGGAGGAGAAGGGATTGCGGCGTGGACATCCCCCCTGGGGGTGATTTCTCGCTTTCTGTCTCTCTGTCTCTCTCTGTCTGTCTGGCGAGCGCACACGCCCTATAGCGAAAACCTCTCCAAAAAAAAATTTTTTTTTGAACAATTATTTTATTCAACTTTATTTATTTCAATTTGACCAGAAAGGGACAGAGCGAGAGAAAGAAAGAGAGGGAAAGTGAGAAAGCAAGCCGCCAGGTCCAGGATTTGAACCATGGTTGGCCATGTGGGAGTCTAGCGCCCTTAGCCACCACTACACTGCTGGCCCCTTGCGTTAATTTTTTTTTTTGAGAGGTTTTTGCTATAGGGTGTGTGCACTCGCCAGTGAGACAGAGAGACAGAGAGACAGAAAGCGAGAAATTACCCCCCCGGGGGGATGGCCATGCCGCAATCCCTTCTCCTCCCTTCTCCTCTCGGGATCTTGGGCACGCACGCACATGCGCCCGGCATGAGTTTTAAGCCACCGGGTCTGGGATGCAAACCGTGGCTGACTACATGGGAGTCCAGTGACAGCCATTATGCTAACTGCTGGTCCCTTAATATTGAGTTTCTGACTTACGACGAGATGTGTGTCTTTATTACTTATGTCTTCTTTAGTTTTTCTTTTCAGTGTTTTAGTTTTTAGTGTATAAGTCTTTCACGTCTTTTATTAGGTTTATTCCTAACAGTCTCATGGTTTTTATGCCACTGCAAACAATATTGCTTTTTATTTTCAGTTTCTGACTGATGCTAGTACATATTGGGTAGTCGGAAAAGTCATAATGTACTTTTTTTGTTTTTCTATGCAAAACACATCATGACTTTTTCAACAACCGAATAGAAACATAATTAACACCTGTACATTGATCTTATATCCCACAAACTTGCTAAACTCACTTACTGGTTCTACTAGGGTTTTAATAGATTTAATCAGATTTTCTATATTAGGAATCACGTCATTTGTGGGGAAAAAATTTTTATTTTTTCCTTTTTGTTATTTTTTTTTCTTGCCTTATCACAATGCCTGAATCTTCAACATTGGGAATGAACATCCTACTTTGTTCATCATCTTAGGGAAAAACCATTTGGTTTTTACCATTAAGGATGATGTTATTTGTAGGACTTCATTAGTGAAATCACTGGAAATGAACTCATATGAATTATTTTTTGTGAAACATTTTAAAATTGTATACTCCAGGGTACATTACCATTTCAGTAAAAGGAGTCTGTCAACAACTAAAAATTGGAGGGAGAAAACAAGAGTTTTAAATTGCTTTAAAATTTTAGAAAATATCATGATAGTGATATTTTTCCTTTCACAGTAGCAACAATAATACCAAAATTGACATAAATGCCTAGAAATACACTTGATCAGAACTATGCAATACTTTTATGAAGAAAAGCATAAATCTATGGGGAATATAGGAAATGTCACTAAATAGAATAATTGTGTTCATGTATGAAAAGAGCCAGTTTCATATAAACATCAGTTCATTAATTTAACCTATATATTTATACAGTCCCAAACATCTCAATAGGCTTGTTTTTATAATGCCAAGATGATTCTTAGGTTCATCTGAAAAAGCAAACCATAGCAAAATAACTAGAGCAATTCTAAGAAGAGAAGAAATTTTTCTTTTTATTACATTTTTGCCATAGGATGGGTATGTTTTCAGAGAGAAACAGAGAATAGAAGAGAGGGAAAGTAAGAAATCACTCCCTCAGGACCAGCAGTAATGGCTATGTCGCTGGACTCCCATGTAGTCGACCACGGTTCGAGTACTGGACCTGGTGGCTTAAACTCACTCCTGGTGCATGTGTGTGCGTGCCCAAGATCCTGAGAGGAGAAGGGATTGTGGCATGGCCATCGCCCCCGTGGGATGATTTCTTGCTTTCTGTCTCTCTCGCTTTCTGGTGAGTGCACGCACCCTATAGCAAAAACCTCTAGAAAAAAAAATCATTCCCTCAGAGGGGTTGGCCATGCCACAATCCCTTCTCCACCATTCTCCTCTTGGAATTTTGGAAACACAAATGAGTGTGCAGTGTTTTTCAAGCTGCTGGGTCCAGGACTCCAACTGAGGAGTCAGTCCTATAGGATTCAGCACCTTAACCTTCACACCACCCACTGGCCCAAAGAGTAGACTACTTCTACAAAGTATAAATAGGTACTATGAAACAATAGTGATTAAAATAATGTGGTAATATATTGAATAACTCAGTGCAGAATGGGCTGAGTGCATGATAAAGATGGAATTTCAAATCAGTGCAGGAAAAGATAGATCATTCAATATATGGTATAGGCCCGACTGCATTTTCTTATGGTATAAGTGGTGGCGGTGGTAGAGTAAGGGGAGGAAGCTTACAATAATACCAAAATTGACATAAATGCCTAGAAATACACTTGATCAGAACTATGCAATACTTTTATGAAGAAAAGCATAAATCTATGGGGAATATAGGAAATGTCACTAAATAGAATAATTGTGTTCATGTATGAAAAGAGCCAGTTTCATATAAACATCAGTTCATTAATTTAACCTATATATTTATACAGTCCCAAACATCTCAATAGGCTTGTTTTTATAATGCCAAGATGATTCTTAGGTTCATCTGAAAAAGCAAACCATAGCAAAATAACTAGAGCAATTCTAAGAAGAGAAGAAATTTTTCTTTTTATTACATTTTTGCCATAGGATGGGTATGTTTTCAGAGAGAAACAGAGAATAGAAGAGAGGGAAAGTAAGAAATCACTCCCTCAGGACCAGCAGTAATGGCTATGTCGCTGGACTCCCATGTAGTCGACCACGGTTCGAGTACTGGACCTGGTGGCTTAAACTCACTCCTGGTGCATGTGTGTGCGTGCCCAAGATCCTGAGAGGAGAAGGGATTGTGGCATGGCCATCGCCCCCGTGGGATGATTTCTTGCTTTCTGTCTCTCTCGCTTTCTGGTGAGTGCACGCACCCTATAGCAAAAACCTCTAGAAAAAAAAATCATTCCCTCAGAGGGGTTGGCCATGCCACAATCCCTTCTCCACCATTCTCCTCTTGGAATTTTGGAAACACAAATGAGTGTGCAGTGTTTTTCAAGCTGCTGGGTCCAGGACTCCAACTGAGGAGTCAGTCCTATAGGATTCAGCACCTTAACCTTCACACCACCCACTGGCCCAAAGAGTAGACTACTTCTACAAAGTATAAATAGGTACTATGAAACAATAGTGATTAAAATAATGTGGTAATATATTGAATAACTCAGTGCAGAATGGGCTGAGTGCATGATAAAGATGGAATTTCAAATCAGTGCAGGAAAAGATAGATCATTCAATATATGGTATAGGCCCGACTGCATTTTCTTATGGTATAAGTGGTGGCGGTGGTAGAGTAAGGGGAGGAAGCTTGATCTCTGTCTCATTCTTTTACCAAAATCAATTATAGCAGCAGGATAGTTGCATAGCATAAAATACGACACTGCAAGGCAGACTATGTAGGGCATGCCCACGCTCATGATCGGGGCGGGCCGAGGTTGGGTGTGGATCATGCCATCAGGACCCTTGCTGGGGTATCATATGTCTTGTTTTTGTTTCTCTCACTCATTGAATAAATAAATAAAGCAAACAAATGAAAAACAATTATAGGCAAAATCAAGGTTTACATGTAAAACAAAACTATAAAAATACTTAAGCTTTAGGGCCTGCAGGTGGCACAGTGGTTAAGGGCGCTGGACACCCATATGGCTGACTGTAGTTTGAGTCCTGGACCTGGTGGCTTGCTTTCTCACTTTCTCTTTCTCTTTGTCTCTCTGGTCAAATTAAAATAAATAAATAAAGTTAATAAAATAATTCTTTAAAAAATACTTAAGCTTTAGTATGAATAAATAACTCATAATATAAAAATAGGAAAAGCCTTTCTGAAAATGACATAGATTTTAAAGTCTACTAGAGCAAAAAAAGACAAAAAACCTGCATAAAATCAAAAGATATATCAAAGAAAATTATATACACACACATATATATAACAAAATTATATAACACATCATATATATTTTTTCTTTATTGATTGGACAGTGTAATTTTTGAGGGACATCATACATGTACTATAAAAATCTTCATGGAAAAAATCCCTAGTTGAAAATAATAGCGAGTAGGTTGGTGGTATGATAATTAAGGGAACTGGATCCCACAACTGCAGTTTAAGTGCCAAACCTGGTGGCTTGAAAAACGTACTGGATGGGGCCAGCAGGTGGTATGGTGGTTAAGGTGCTGGACTCCCACATGGCTGATCATGCTTCAAGTCCCAGATTTGGCACTTGCTTTCTCAATCTCTCTCTCTCCCCCTCTGGTGAGCATACATGCTCTATAACAAATTTTTAAAAATAATAAAGTTAAATATATAATTCTAAAACAAAGAAACAAGAAAAGAAACACTGGAGGTATGCATGCATGCTCAAAATCCCAAAGGGAGGGAGAGATGGAGAAGAAAGGAGTGTGACATGGCCATCCTCAATGAGAGGTAATCTCACTTTCCCTCTATCTTTTTCTTTCTGGCGAGTGTATGCACCCTCTGACAGAGAGAGAGAGAGAAAGAAAGAAAGAGAGAGAGAGAGAGAGAGAGAGAGAGAGAGAGAGAGAGAGAAGGAAAGAAGGAGGAAAGGAAGGAAGGAAAGAAGAAAAGAAGGAAGGAAAAGAAAAAATAATGGCACAGAGTGCCACCAGGTAGCGTAGTGGTTAAGGTACTGGACTCCCACATGGCCAACATGGTTCAAATCCCAAAACCAGCAGCTTAAAACCCACATCAGTCTTGTGTGAATGCATGCCCAAAATCCCAGGAGGAGAATGAATAGAGGAAAAAGGACTGTGGTGTGGCTATCCCCAGTGAGGGGTGATTTCTTACTTTCTCACTTTCTGTCTCTTGGTTTCTCTCTGTGTCCCTGGGGAGTAAATGTTTCCTACAACAAAAATCTCTCTAAAATAATAATAATAAAATAATAGCACAGAACATGAACAGGCAATTCAAAGAAGAAATACAAATGACTGAACCGAGAAACATAAATATAGGGTTGACCTCACGAATAAAAAGTCCACATTAGAGCAAAAATACAATAACATACTTTTTGCCTATCACAATTATGAAAATGAAAAAGATCTGAAATATACAATATATGGGAACATATTAATGATATAAGGCTTTACTACTGTAACAGAGACTAAGTAGTAAAGCAGGTTAATAATGATGTTCTTTTTTTTTTCTTAAGGTTTTTGCCATAGGGTGTGTGCGCTCACCAGAGGGAGAGACAGAGAGAGGGAAAGTGAGAAAATACCCCCTCCTCTAGGGGGTCACGCTGCAATCTCTACTCCTCCCTACTCCTGTCAGGACTTTGGGCATGCATGCACATGTGCCCAGAGTGATTTTTAAGCTGCTGGGTCTGGGACTCAAACTGCAGTCAGCCATGTAGGAGTGCCTTAAGCACTACCCCACTTGCTGTACCCAAAGATGCTCATTTTGGGGCTCAGAAGGTGGTGTAGTAATAACACAACTGGACCCACATGGAAGGTCTCTGGTTTGCTTCCCAGTGCCTCTCTGTACATGCCAGGTGTGCACACACAGGCCTATCTTGGCAGGCCGAGGCTGAGGGTGGATCGCAGTGTGAAGACCATGCTGGGGTGCTTGTCTCTCCCTCAGAGATGAAAAGAAATACACTTTAAAAAAGTGCTGATTTCTTTTACTTACCACTGCTTGTGTGAATGGTCCAGGTCAACTCGGATAACTTTGCAAATGGGGATCTCGCCTTCAGCCCCATGTCTCAGGTCTCCCTCCTTCAACAGACTCTGTGCTCCATGGCAAGCAGTTCTCCAAGAGGAGCCTGCCATCTCCTCTTTCAAGATTTCACCCCATAATGCCAATGGGCCCTTTGAATTGATGTCCCGTCTTGCTTCCAATCAATGTAGCTGTAGCACACCCTCCAAGGCTAGTCTTAAGTCATGGCAAGAAGGTACAGACATTTCTTGCGTGAACAGGGCTGCTACTTAGCGTTTGAAAGGCACGGGTGTGGTCAATAGTGATTATGGCTTAAAAAGCTCAGGAAAAGGCATTTTTGGAAGATACATTGTTCTACATTTATGCTATAATATTCTGAATGGTAGATTTAACATAACTGGAAAATGAGTTATGGTTCGTATCTTCCTGAATACGCTGGGTAAGACTTGATTTGCCCTCCTCATCAATGACGCACATAACAGCAGATGAGAAGCTGTCAGCCGTAATAATGTAACCAGCATTAAATAAACTACTAGGGGACTGCCAAAGCAAGATAACCTATAACCTGTAGTTTCAATAAAAACCAGTTCCCCAGCGCTTTGGCATTTAAAGTAGTAATATGTTGCTTCTTTTTCCTCACGGTATGCATCTGACAATAAAGAGATGATTCCTGGACCTGAGCAGGAAAATACCATGTGCTTAGTGGACAAAAAACAAACAGGTAAACTACTGCTTCTTCTCTACTCATTGTTCTAAATATTCATCAACAAATCACTATACTTTACATGGGCTGACAAATTCTGTAGCATGTTTTAAAATTAGTTTACTTTGTAGTCAGAAAGTAAGGATTTTGTAAGACAGTAGGAAGAACTACACAAGTTTTATAGTTACCGTGTCTGTGTGTTGACTTCATAAAAGATTTTCTTTTGTTTTTCAAAAGAAAATCTATACGTTCTATAATGTAGTCACATCAAATTAGAAAAATAAGTTGGCCATGGTCACATGGCTAAACAGTAGAATCAAATTCTCTTTAAGTTCAAAGCCTATCGTTTCTCTTAAAAGAAAAAAAAGATTCAAAAATAGATGGTAATGTAAGCCTATTTTATTATTTAACTTTATTCATTTATTTATTTTAATTTGAACAGAGAGGGAGATGGAGAGAGAGAGAGATAAAGTAAGAAAGGAAGCCAAGTCTGGGACTGGAATCACAGTCAGCCATGTGGAAGTCCACTGCCCCCAACCACTACACCACCTGCCAGCCCCACAGTGCACTGCGCTTTGAAGGCTGAGACCACATGGGAGGCCTGGGTTCAATTCCCAGTCCAACATAAACATCAGGTGCAGGGACCAGCAGATGTCATGTTGGTTATGTAGCTAGACTCCATGTAGTCAATTGCGGTTTGAGTCTTGGCCCTGGCAGCTTGAAACTCATGCCAGGTGTGTGTGCCCGAAATCCCAAGAGAAGAATGGAGAAGGGATTGTGGTGTGGCCATCCCTCTGGGGGTGATTTCTTACTTTTTCTCTCTTTCTCCGGCAAGTGCACATGCCCTATAGAAAAAAATCTTTTTTTTTTTGAGAGGTTTTTGCTATAGGGTGCGTGCGCTCGCCAGATAGAGAGATAGAAAGTGAGAAATCACCCCCCAAGGGGGGATGGCCATGCTGCAGTTTCTTCTCCTCCTTTCTCCTCTCGGGTCTTGGGCACGCACGCACACGCGCCTGGCGTGAGTTTAAGCCACCGGGTCTGGGACTCGAACCGCGGTCGACTACGTGCGAGTCCAGTGACATAGCCATTACGCTAAATGCTGGTCCCAGAAAAAAAATCTTTCTTAAAACAAAAAAGTCAGGTGTAGTGGCGCACACCTGTAAATCCTAGCCACTTAGGGAGGCTCAGGCAGGAGGATCACAAGTTCCAGGCTGGCCTGGGCAACTGAACAACAGCTGGGTGTGTCCAGGTGGTGTGGTGAAGGGCAATGAATTCCCACATGGCCGATTGCAGTTTGAGTCCTGGACCTGGAGGCTTGCTTTCATGCTTTCCCCTTTCTCTCTGGTCAAATTAAAATAATAATACTAATTATAATAACAAATGAAATTAAATAAATAATTCTTAAAATAAAAAAAGAAAAAAGAACCAAAGAACCAGTTGGGTATGGTGGTGGGTGGCTATAGTCCCAGGTGGGTGGCTAAGTAAGAGGATTGTGATACAGCGAGACCCTGTCTTAAAGGAAAATAAGGAAGGTACATAATTCAAAAGATACAAGAAGACATATGGTGGGAAACAAATCATCCTACCTGTTCTTCAATTACTTAGCTCCTTTCCCCAGAGGCAACCATGATTAGTTTTGTGTTGTCTTTAAAGAGAAAATCTCGATGGGGTGTGTAATTTTTTTTTATTGTTTAAACATAAATGTTTAAAAAAACTGTATACATGCATACAGCGTCTTGTATTTTGCTGTTTTTATTAATAGTCTGAAGAAATGATCATATCAGTCCATAAAGAACAGAATCTTTTTTTTTTTTTTTGAGAGGTTTTTGCTATAGAGTGTGTGTGCTCACCAGAAAGACAGAGGGAAAAAGTGAGAAATCACCCCCTAGGGGGGAAGGCCACACCACAATCCCGTCTCCTCCATCCTCCTCTCAGGATCTTGGGCACGCACGTACGTGCACTCAGAGTTTAAGCCACCTGGTCCATTACTTGAACTGCGGTTGACTATGTGGGATGGGAGTCCAGCAACATAGCCATTGTTCCATCTGCTAGTCTCAGAATCTTTCTTTTTAACAACTGTTAAAAAGGGATCTTTTTCAAATTTCATGGAAAATGTGTATTATGAAAATGTATCTCAAATTTTTTTGCACTAAAATAAACTTATATTTTAACTTTTTCCTGCAACTCTTATTTATTTTTTTCTGGTCAAAGTGAGCAAGCAGTCACTGGAGAGAAAGCACTTCCCGATAGGGTGTAGTTACACCACGATCTCTTCTCCATCGCCCTACCCCATCAGCATTTTAGGCACACAGGTACAGGCACTCAGTACATTTTTCAAGTCGCTGGAGCCAGGATTAGAACCACAATGTGGGATCCAGCTTCCTTAATCACCACTGTGTTACAAGCTTGATCTCACAAACCTAAGTATCCTTTTATGGTGTTCTATTAAATGGATATGAGATTATAGGTGTTATGAATTTCTGTAAGTGGACTTGCTAGGTCAAAAGGGATATTCATTTAAAATATGTTGCTCAATTGCTCACTATAAATGAGTATTTTACACTGTCACCAACAATGCATGTCTCTTACCATAAGCTTGCCAGCTTCTTGAGTTTTACTGTTCGCAAGGCTCAATGTATGACAATGACTGCCTATAGAGTCTGAATTCCAGTATATACTAGGTTTGTTACTTGAGTAAGTCAATTTAGTCTCTCCAACCTTCTTCTTCAAAGGAAAGAATACCCATTTCTAAAGCTCCTAAAAAAATTGAGAGATGGTAAAGATCAGCCATCAAGGGGGCTGGCAGGTGGCATGGTGGTGAAAGGCACTGGATTCTCACAGGGCTGACCACGGTTCAAGTCCTGGACCTGATGGCTTGCTTTCTCACTTTCCCTTTCTCTGTTTCTCTCTCTGGTCAAATTGAAAATAACAGTAACAAATGGAATGAAATAAATGAATAACTATTTTTAAAAAAGGATCAACCATCAGTAAATGATGGGCAGAATCATTGTTTTAACTTTTTAAAAAATAATTATTAAATTATTTATTAATTCATTCATTTTTAATTTGACAGAGAGAGACACAGAGAGAGAGAGAAAGAAAGAGGGGACGTGAGAAAGCAAGCCACCAGGTCTGGGACTCGAACTGTGGCCAGCCATGTGGGAGTGTTCAGCGCCTTAACCACCATGATGCCTGCAGGTCCCCTGTTTTAACACTAACTTATGTTTTTTTCTTCACTTTTAATCTTAGTACAGACACAACTAAGACTTTCTTTTATCCATTTTCTTTTTAAAGAAGTTTTCTATTTATTCTTCTTTGATTTGACAAGAGGGAGAATGAAAAAGAAAGCTTCCAGGTCCAGAACTGGAACCACTGTCATGTGGGAATTCAGTGCCTCAACTACCACACCAGCTGCCAGCGCCCAGCTTTACTTTTCATCTGCTTGCTTTCAGTAACTTTCTCACATCCTTTCCTCAACTCCCATATCTGGTCATGAGTCTGCCTGAAGTTCTACTGTAGCTGTTTATTTTCCTGCTAAAAAACAAAATGAAACTATAATGTTAAGATTCAGTACCTTGTCCATGATCTAGCCCCTTACCTAAGTGATTTTCTACTACTGCCTCTAGCTATTATCTTTTCAACATATTCTAGCCTAAGAACATAGTATGTGCTAGGTCAAATTATAGTGCAGTCAGTTGCCCTAATCAGCTGTTGGAGTGCCCTGGGCAGAAAGCCCGTTTAAGAGCAGTCACTATCCTGCGTGCTGCTACTACCTGTGTATTAGTGCCACACAGAAACTTTGTTAATCAGCGCAATCTCAGAAGTGAGCTTTATTAACTTAATGGCTTATAATCAGCATGTTAGAAATGGGTTCTCAGAATCTAGAGGTGCTTAAGATATGTATTCATAGATTGGCTTAAATGTTCAGATTATTTCAAGTTACTTCAAAGTAGACTTATATACGGGCCAGACTTTTCATTCCAAGCTATGCAGTGTAGTGCTCTGCTCCAGTACATGTAAGCATTAAACAACAGAGCACACTCAACTCACTGTTAGCGTCGAGAGAAAGGGCAATCA